>NC_092278.1:37902100-38187100 GCF_036320965.1 Panulirus ornatus
CTTACCCTTCACCTAGCACACTGCCCTCCACCTGACACCCTACCCTCCACCTGGTTCAGCATGACCACACTGGGTCACTTTCTGTCCCTCTTAGGAATTTAATTTTACTTCGCTCGTCTCATACTAACACATGGTCCTCTCTCTCTCTCTCTCTCTCTCTCTCTCTCTCTCTCTCTCTCTCTCTCTCTCTCTCTCTCTCTCTCTCATTGTTCTCCCCGTTTCCTTGTCCATTGTGTGCACAGGTAGCTGGACATGACCAAACCTCGTGTCACACTCCCTTTCCCTTCATTCCTCTCCCTCTGACCTTTGGTTCCTCTCCCGCCCTGCCTCCCTGACCTACTTCCTTCCTTCCTTCCTGCCTGACTCACTCACTCCCTCCCTCCTTCGTCCTGCCACAACCTACACTCACCCACCACAACCATCACTCATCTTCCTAGCGTCTCACCCTCCCACCCCAGTCATCCACTCACCCTCCCACCCCAGTCATCCACTCACCCTCCCACCCCAGTCATCCACTCACCCTCCCACCCCAGTCATCCACTCACCCGCCCACCCCTGTCATCCACTCACCCTCCCACCCCAGTCATCCACTCACCCTCCCACCCCAGTCATCCACTCACCCTCCCACCCCAGTCATCCACTCGCCCACCCACCCCAGTCATCCACTCACCCTCCCACCCCAGTCATCCACTCGCCCACCCACCCCAGTCATCCACTCACCCACCCACCCCAGTCATCCACTCGCCCACCCACCCCAGTCATCCACTCACCCTCCCACCCCAGTCATCACTGTGGGGGATATTGTGTACACCGTGTGGATGACGTCATGTTGTCCAGTCCTGTAACATTCCTGTAGTGTAGGGAGGTCAGGTCGGCCACTCCTCCTCCTTCCTAACTACCGCCGTCCAATCATGGCGCAGTTATTCATATCAGAGTTCCAAACTGGTCATGTTCTCCTGTATGATGTATCCGACCCTCATCTTCTGTGTCCCCATCTTCATCTTCCCTTGGCTGAGTGTTGACGTCAGTTGGCTCTCGTGGGTTCATTCCTTGTGTTCCTTGTTGTCGTGTTTATCATCAGCAGGTGGTGGCCCACTACCCCCTCTGTGTTCCTCTACACCATCTGGCCACACCCCACCCCAGTGTGTCCTTCCTAACTACCTAGTTAACTGGCTAACACATCCTCCTCCACCTCAACCTAGTTAACTGGCTACCAACTTTCTTGTCTCACACTTGGGCTTTCATGTCTGTTGCTTTCGCCTGTTATTCTGTTCCATTGTTATCTCGGCTGGTCCGCAGCCATCCGGGAAACCTTCACACTCGTACCACAGCTTCATGACTGTCTTCAGTTCAGTAAGGTCTCGTACCACAGCTTCATGACTGTCCTCAGTTCAGTAAGGTCTCGTACCACAGCTTCATGTGTTTCCTCAGTTCAGTAAGGTCTCGTACCACAGCTTCATGTGTTTCCTCAGTTCAGTAAGGTCTCGTACCACAGCTTCATGACTGTCCTCAGTTCAGTAAGGTCTCGTACCACAGCTTCATGTGTTTCCTCAGTTCAGTAAGGTCTCGTACCACAGCTTCATGTGTTTCCTCAGTTCAGTAAGGTCTCGTACCACAGCTTCATGTGTTTCCTCAGTTCAGTAAGGTCTCGTACCACAGCTTCATGTGTTTCCTCAGTTCAGTATGATCTTGTCTTCAGTCACATGGTCTCGCCAGTGTCAGTTCCACATTTTCTGTCTGCGGATTATGAACCTCCTCCTGCAGGAGTCTGCCTGCATCTCCTCCTCCTCCTGCAGGAGTCTGCCTGCATCTCCTCCTCCTCCTGCAGGAGTCTGCATGCATCACCTCCTCCTCCTCCTCCTCCTCCTCCTCCTGCTGCAGTCTGCATGCATCACCTCCTCCTCCTCCTCCTCCTGCAGGAGTCTGCATGCATCACCTTCTCCTCCTCCTCCTCCTCCTCCTGCAGCAGTCTGCATGCATCACCTCCTCCTCCTCCTGCAGGAGTCTGCATGCATTCCTCCTCCTCCTCCTGCAGCAGTCTGCATGCATCTCCTCCTCCTGCAGGAGTCTGCATGCATCACCTCCTCCTCCTCTTCCTCCTCCTCCTCCTGTGCCTCATCCGTCGCTGCTCTCGTCTCCTACTGGAGTATTTTCTCTTTTCCGAATACATTTTCTTGTGTAACTTCTGCCTGCTGGAGGAAGTGACCAAGACGTTGCCACTCACCAACCAGAGGTTGGAAGTGAACCCTACAGATGGTCCAGCTTTGTCATCCTGACACAAGATACGAGGTGTACTTCAATATGAGAGCAGTGTGACCAGATGGCCTTACTATATTCACATAAACCTTATATGTATATATATATATATATATATATATATATATATATATATATATATATATATATATATATATATATAAATATATCGCCTGATTCAGGTACCCATTTTACCGACCAACTTCTAGGGATGAATGAACATCTGGGGAGGTATGGAGTACTTCCCTCACAGCTGGGGAGGTATGGAGTACTTCCCTCACAGCTGGGGGAGGTATGGAGTACTTCCCTCACAGCTGGGGGAGGTATGGAGTACTTCCCTCACAGCTGGGGGAGGTATGGAGGACTTCCCTCACAGCTGGGGAGGTATGGAGTACTTCCCTTACAGCTGGGGAGGTATGGAGTACTTCCCTCACAGCTGGGGAGGTATGGAGTACTTCCCTCACAACTGGGGAGGTTCAAGCTTTACCTACACCGACGCACCAGCGCTCCAACTCTGAACTCTGACATTTATCTCGCCCTACATCGCAATGTGGGTTCACTTTCGCCTTTCTATAGAGATATTACTTTTATTTCTGATCCTGTGAGCTGGCTCCTTATGTGTCCCCGCTGGTAGCTACCAGGAGCACGTCATATTCGACAAGCTGTTAGCTACGTCAAAGCATAAATGTGTGGCTGTTGCTAACTCAAGGATGGGCCGTCTGGTTTCATTTCTTACCCATCTTATCTGTGACTCTCCATCATCCCATGTCTTTCCCATCAACTATGACCTGACCCATTTTGAACGAGAGATTGCCCGCTGCTACCCAAACTTTATGAAATATTTCTTCTTCTCTACCAACTCCTTATCATTGAACCTTCTTTATTTTTGTGTTTGTGTTTAGCCAAGATGTGGACGTGTGTTCGTGATCGGAGCCTCCCTCATAATCTCTTTGCCTCCAGACTTTCCCAAACTTGTCTTGTGTTCCTCTGTTGCTGCCGGAGTCCACATGGTCGTCACTGAACGAGCGATCACTCGCACTTCACCTTCACTTCAGTCACTTCACTGTGACATCTGGAACAGGCTATATTGGTAGTTGGTAAGCAGCAAAATGTATTAGATGTAGTAGTTTTAGGTTCTACGGAGGCAGTTACCAGGGAACAACACCAGGTCATCGGAAACTAGCATGATTTAGTAGACGTTTGATGAATGAAAATGTTCCTTGTTAAGTTATAACACGGCACATGGTGAACACATGTGGTATACGGTGAGGGACCAGCCACAGAACACGGCACATGGTGAACACATGTGGTATACGGTGAGGGGACCAGCCACAGAACACGGTACATGAGTCCGCGTGTTCCTTACCATCTATTGATGGTCATGTGTAGTGATACAATAACACTGAGCGAGTGGCCCTGTACTACAACGTATGGCCCTGCGCAACTACAAAGTGTGGCCCTGCAATACAACGTGTGGCCCTGCACTACAACGTGTGGCCCTATACTATAACGTATTATGAACCCTATGCCACTCCACTTGTGTGTTAGGTTTGCACATTTCGTGAGTGGAGAACACGTGACAGCCTTGATGGTAGTGAGGAACCACAGTATATTAACGTAGAATATATATCTTGTGTAATGTTACGTCACATCACGTCACGTTATTTAACGTCACGTAAGTTGTGTGATAGCGGCAAAACACCCTTATAGGTAATATGTAAATTCTCGTATGTATGACTATCGTGATGTTTACCATACCGACTTTCTTCCTCTGTAAAACCAGGACCAGTTTTGAAAAACTGTTTTTGTTCACCGTTTCCAGCGATAGTGAGGTAGCGCCTGGAACAGAAGAAAGGAAGGCCACATCCGCTCACATCCATTCTCTAGTTATCATGTGTAATGCACCGAAACCACAGCTCCCTATCCACAGCTAGGCCCCACAGACATTTCCATGGTTTACCCCGGTTGCCACATATGCCTCGGTTCAGTCTAATGATAGCAAGTCGACCCTCTTATACGAAATCAGTCTAATTCACTCTCCTGCATGTACATCCCCCATCACCCCACCCTTCCATCTCCGATTTGGTCTCCCCCTTCTCCTTGTCCCTTCCACCTCTGACACATATATCCTCTTTGTGAACCTTTCCTCACTCATTCTTTCCATGTGACCAAACCATTTCAATACACCCTCTTCTGCTCTCTCAACCACACTATTTTTATTACCACACATCTCTCTTACCCTTTCATTACTTACTCGATCAATCCACCTCACACCACATATTGTCCTCTAACATATCATTTCCTACGCATCCACCCTCCTCCGCACAACCCTCTCTGTAGCCCATACTATATATATATTTTTATATTTATTTATTATACTTTGTCGCTGTCTCCCGCGTTTGCGAGGTAGCGCAAGGAAACAGACGAAAGAAATGGCCCAACCCCCCCCCCCCCATACACATGTATATACATACGTCCACACACGCAAATATACATACCTACACAGCTTTCCATGGTTTACCCCAGACGCTTCACATGCCTTGATTCAATCCACTGACAGCACGTCAACCCCGGTATACCACATCGCTCCAATTCACTCTATTCCTTGCCCTCCTTTCACCCTCCTGCATGTTCAGGCCCCGATCACACAAAATCTTTTTCACTCCATCTTTCCACCTCCAATTTGGTCTCCCTCTTCTCCTAGCTCCCTCCACCTCCGACAAATATATCCTCTTGGTCAATCTTTCCTCACTCATCCTCTCCATGTGCCCAAACCACTTCAAAACACCCTCTTCTGCTCTCTCAACCACGCTCTTTTTATTTCCACACATCTCTCTTACCCTTACGTTACTCACTCGATCAAACCACCTCACACCACACATTGTCCTCAAACATCTCATTTCCAGCACATCCATCCTCCTGCGCACAACTCTATCTATCTATATATATATATATATATATATATATATATATATATATATATATATATATATATATATATGAAATAGATAGATAGGTAGATGCCGTTGCCTGCATAGAGAGGTAGCGACAGAAACAGAGGAAGAACGGACTCTGTTCGTTCACATACATTCTCTCGCTTTCATGTATAATGCAACGAACCCTGAGTCCGCCATCCACGAGCAGATCCCACGGGAAAGAAGGCGAGGGAGAGGTAAAGATGAGGCGGGATGAGCACTCTGATGGACTGTTGAATGTTTTAGATGTTGGTTGTTTGAGACATCGAGCCATGCGGCTGCAGCGGTTGTCAATGCAGTTGTATTACTCAAGAAAGAGGGTGACAGTGTTGTTGATTGGTTAGTCATGATTTTGAATGTATGATTGGCTCAAAATGTTTGCTTTGAAAACTTTATGTGAGAAATACTTAGAGAAAGACAGGGATCCGTATGTGGCATTTATGGATCTGGAGAAAGCGTATGATAAGGTTGACAGAGATGCCCCGTGGAAAATGCTGCGAATATATGGTGTAAATGGAAAGCTTCCACGAGCAGAAGAGTTTTGTGTGTGAGTAGGAAGTGAAGAGGGAGTGATTGCAGATGAGGATGGGTCTGCAGTAAGGGCGTGCGATGTCACCATGGCTGCTTAATCCCCTTTAGGGATGGGTGATCAGGGAGGAGGGGGGGGGGGGTTAACGCGGGGGGAGAGGGGTGGGTCAACGGTATTCTAGGGGTGGGAGGTCCTGGGAGGTGGACCAGTTGTAGTTTGCTGATGACGCTACTCTAGTGGCAGTAAACAATTGCAGAAACTTGGATGTCCGAGTTTGTGAGCGGAGGAATGACAGAGTTAGAGGAAATAAAAGTCATGATATTTAGAAGGGGTGGGGAGGCAAGCTTGTTTGCATGTGAGTTTCAGTAAAGAGAAACTGAAGGAAATGAAATGAATTAGGTACATGGAAGCTCAGCGGATGGAACTATGAGAGATGGGATGAATCGTGGGGAGCACAAGGAGGTTAGGTTAGGTGCATTGCTTTTCAACGCAGTTACTGACTGGCCTGAGCACAATACTGTTTCCATCTGTTTCCTTCATACACACACACACACACACACACACACACACACACACACACGTACCCACCTGGTGTATCACGTACTTATGTTATCAGCATGGAGCGGCTACAGTCGCTTGGGGAGCCATGATGTCTTTGTAGAGCAAACATTATTCTTATTTCCGGATTCACCAGCATTATCGTGTATCACTGGCTGCAGGGAAGAGACACGCTTGATGTACGATGCTTCACACATCGTGTCACATTGTTATTCATGTACCGTGATATAAGGCATTAACCCTATGATAAGTCCTGAAATTCAATGCACCACTATTTCACAACACGATTCTGACATTATAAACTGGTTTACAGTCACAGTCCAAACCCGGTGGAGTGGGCACGACGGCCACCACTTGTGTGAGCGGCTCCTGAAAATAACATTACATGTTTGGTTGTTCCCAGACCCGTGCCTCACCACGCTTCTCCATCCTGACTCAAACTTATACAAGTTACCACGACCTGGTAATGCATGCCTCAGTATTATTAAGGAAAAATAGCAGCAATAAGATATTCTTTTCCAGTATTGCTGCCCATAACATGAGAACATATATGGTATTGTGATGGATATGTAAAAGGTATTCTCCTGCTCGACATTGTCTGTGGATATATGTAGGTTGTGTTAGCCCCAAACCATCGCTTTCTCGTATGCATGATGTATGGACGCGTGTATTTGCATTTTACTGTTACTATTCCTTGCTTATTTGACAATAAGCAGAGCTATGTGTGCTACACCAACATAATACTTTCACAATATGTACCTTGACCTGCCCATGGCCATGTGATCTGCCGGGTAGAAAGCCCTTTCTGTTAAATCATCTGGCGTGCAGAAAGTTCCCAATGTGACTTGCCACTTGTCTTAATTTTTCTTTAATTAACTCATTCTCTTTTTATGAAGAACTCTGTAGAGAACATATTGTTCACACAGTTGAAAGTCGCTTGATACTTTCCATCATGAAGTAAGACTTGAGCAGTAAAGACAAGCTAGGCTTTATCACAGTACTCACTGGGTTATACCACCATCAACAGTACTCACTGGGTTACCCCACCATCATTTACCTCCTCGTCTGCAGATATTTAGGCTCTTTCAGAAATCGTTTTGGTTACTGTGTCGCTCCTGCCTGCCTGCTCACCGTACTTACAATGAGCCAATACAGCTTAGGTTTGGCCTCCTTGCTATTTTTTCCCCCCAAAAAAGGTTTTCTTTTGCATCAAAATGTTATGTTTCCGTAAATATGTGACAAAGTGCAATCACTCGATTTTAAGGGAAATATTTTTGTGTATTTTTATTTTTTGAATATTGCGTATTATTTTGCATGTGGCAACGTCGTCCTCCCATCACGATATTGCACAAATATTTTGTAAACAAACATGGCGGCTGGCCTGCAGGCTGGCACGGTGGTACAACCGAGTGCAATAATCAGATTTTTATGGTGAAAAAAAAGGGTGAAGACCGCCGAAATCTATGGCAGAAAAAGGCAACAGAATGGAGGCTGCCGCGTGAGCCGTGGAAGTGTGTGTAGAGCAGAGGAATGGCTGGAAAACGATAGGTATGACGTGCTACATATGTACTTTGTGTGTGTAGTGGTTCACTACCTCATGTATTATAGTGAACATAGTGAGGGAGGCTCACGGCAGCCTTGGGAGTGAACCATGCTTCATGATAACTGAATTTTGAAGTTATTCTTTAATTCATGGTCTTGTTCTCTCATTAAAAGTCACATATACAACTCGCCAGGTTTGTACTGTTCACGCTGGTCTGACATACATATGTAGTATTGTGTCTTTACATAACTCAATGTCACTGTTGTTATCATCTTTCCTGCAGTTTTCGTAGTAATAACATGGCTAGAATTGTACAGGCTCTGGTGTTATGAAGGAAATATTATTGGGGAAAGAAAAGCACGTCACTGGATGTGTTGTGGTGGGCAGGACTGTATTCTGGTCTGTAATGATCAATTTGAACAATGGATTGGTTCATCTTTGGTGAACAGGAAAAAGAGATTTAAACCCAAGAAACTTAACCTAACTTAACCTAACCTAACCTAACTTAACCTAACCTTAACAAACATTGTTTACAATCATCACTACAGTTGCTTGGTTTACAGTGAAAAATCCTTTCAGCAAATTTGTAATATTAATATCTTGTAATCTTTGTACGCCTCTGCTTAGGTCTTAACATAATATAAATCTTCGCAGTTATTCTGAATATTGAAAACTTAGTTTGATTACTGGTTTATGAGTCTTCGTCATATGTACTTGACAGTTATTTCCCAGTAAGTTTGCACTGTACCTGTATTTCATGATCCCAACATCCAGTTTTTTTAAGTTGGTGTCTTTGTTGATCTTGGTGGAAAGATATCACAGACCTTAGTAAATCATGTTCCATATCTGTCGTGTTTTGTGTATGGAATAAATACATCTCTGTACACGTGTTTGGGTCACATATCTGTGTGTATTTACTTGTTATTGTACTGTCCGGGAAGGGAGTGTTCCACTCATGGGGCCTCATTCTCCTGTACTTTTCTAGTTATATATCTTTTTAATGCATTTGCTCTCCACATTCACACTTTCATTATGCCGTTTATTTCATTCATTCGCAACTTTTATGATTTCAAAATACATTACATCCATTCAGCTAAATTATTTTCTTGATTTCATTTTCTGGCTACCACTTTTTCTGTCCTTTGTGTGTGTGTGTGTGTGTGTGTGTGAATATTGTTAGTTATTACTTTTCACCTTTCTTAACCTTGTATATATGACCCCTGTCTTTATTGTTACACACACACACACACACACACACACACACACACACACACCACACATCAAGCCTCAGCCAGGTGGTGTACACATTGCTGTACCAGCCCCGAGATGTGGATAATCGCCTGGGTTGGATCTGGGCCGACTGCTGTGCTCAGGATTTGAGCCCACGCAAGGCCGATTCCGGGTTGACTCATGGTCATTAAGGCTAAACATTCACACCAAGGAGGCATGTGTGTGTGTGTGTGTGTGTGTGTGATTACTATTTGTGTTACGGGAAGAGTTTTTCCTTCGTGTTGCCTCGTTACTTAACCTTGTGTTTAAGTATTTTGTCTGTACTGCTGTGGGTGTATGGACTCACACACACACACACACACACACACACACCTCAGCGTAAACCAGGTACCCATTTATTGTCCAGCCCCGAGGGGAGGATGAACATCTGGGCTAGGTGTGGGCCTGTTACGACGCCCAGGATTCGAACCCTTTCCTGTCCGACCTCGGGCTGGTCCGTGCTGTGACGCTAACTACTACAACATAGAGGCGCTTTGTGTGTGTGGCTGTGTTGATGACTGGTTTGGGGCACCTGCTAGCTGTCTTGTTTCATTGTGTGAGTTGAGCTGGTAAACACTGTCTGGTTGGGTGTGTACGCCCCAACCCCTGCTGTATCTCATGTTGTGCACGTTTTTGTCATCCATATTTTCCTTACATAGTGTATATTGGATGTGTGTTGCTGTACGCGTATTTCTATCAGTGTGTATTCATGCTTTTTGTAATATATGGTTCATTATTTGAACTTGTGCAAATGCGTGTTTTTCTGCACTTTGTTTCTCCTCTCAGGGACTGTGTTCTTGTTTTTTTATTGGGAGCCATCTTGTGGGCGCCGGTTTTTGCGTAAAGTTTTTAGTTATCAAAGTGCTATATTTTTTTCTTTTTTTGCCTGGGGTTATTTTCTGCGTTTTTTTTACGGTTATTTCGCAGACGGGTTATTTTATTGCTATATATTTTTTTTTTTTTTATTAATCTTGATCTCCGTTTCCCGCCTTAGTGAGGTAGCGCTATGAAATAGACGAAGAAAGACCCATCCACTCATACACATATAAATACATATTGATATATACATATATACACATGTAAATATTCATACTTGCTCGCCTTCATTCCCGGCGCCAACCCGCCACACTTTCATACTAGATATTCGACTTTTCCTGCAGAAAAAAGAACCGCAAATATTATGATTGATCCCGGAGCAGTTCTGATGAGCCAAGTACCAGGGTCGAGGATGAACCACGCGTCACCATGTTTGAGTTCAGTTAGTATTGAGTCGATCAAGAGACACACCACTCAACCGTACCTAACTCCTGACCGGGTGCTCTGCTACTGATGGTAGTGTACCTCATGGTAACCCAAAAGTGGTCCTTGGGAAAATATCATTTTGCAAGTAAACTGGTGGGGTAGATGGCGTGTAACCCATCGTTGCTTAGACAAAATATTCCTTATTTTATACCGGGGATTCTTGTGTTCATGCGTGTTCTTGCTGCGTATATAATGTTTTCTTCGTTAATGTTCACGTCATTGAATTTGTACGCGTGTGCAACTGTGTTACTGTTTATTCATATCTCCTTAGTATACATATAATAGTATGTACATTCATCACTGCATTCCTCATCTCCTTCAGTAGTTATTGACTCACTAAAAGTATAATACCAGATTTGGACGAAGTCTGGAAGAAAATATATTTTGTGGGTGCTCGTAAGACCTGTGGTCATGGCCGGCCCGCCACACCATCATGGCTGGCGTAATCGCGCCATACCTCGTCCATTGTCTGCAATCGTCTCGTCTCTCGGGAAGTTTTAACGACAGCGCGAGGCTTCCCTTATGAGTACACACGAGCGGTTTATTTGGTCAAGCTTCCACTTAGATGGTGAAGTATTTTTCAGACTTCACGCGACGTGTTGAGAATGAAAAGAGATGTGAGGTGGGTTGAGTCAGGCTGCGGCCCGGAGAAGGTCTCCATGACGGCACAGCTACTAGGCGCCACTCTGCCACCACCGCCAGGCAGGCGGGCGCCAGGCTCTGCCGCCGTTACCTTAACACTGAAAAAAAAAAAAAAATCTCTCCCCATCGATGGATCCCTTTGTTGTAGAGAATCGTACAACTTTAACCTCGTCCGTCCGTCCTTATGGGTGGATGTTTATATCCACAATGTCTCGCACAACGAATTCATCAACGTTTTTTTAGGGCTTTTTGAATTTTACTGAAAGATATATTCTTTCATGAATATGATATTTTGTGTTCTATATGTATGTGGCAAGACAATGAAACCCGTATTTGTTTTGGAGGTCTACCTCCACAACTTTCCTTATGTATGTATTTTACGATGGTTTTCGGGAAGTTCCCACACCTGGATCTTGGCCCTGCCCTTATCTTGAGGTTTCCTACCCCCACGGCTGGGTCTGGGACCTTACTCTACCTTACGTATACCTTATGATGGTTTTTGGAGGTCTTATCCCACGGCTGGAGTGGCCAGTGTCTGGGTGGGTGTAAGGAGGAGTGGCCCTTGTCTGGGTGGGCGTAGGGAGGAGTGGCTCGTGTCTGGGTGGGTGTAGGGAGGATTGGCCAGCCAGTGTCTGGGTGGGTGTAGGGAGGAGTGGCTCGTGTCTGGGTGGGTGTAGGGAGGATTGGCCAGCCAGTGTCTGGGTGGGTGTAGGGAGGAGTGGTCAGTGTCTGGGTGGGTGTAGGGAGGAGTGGCCAGTGTCTGGGTGGGTGTAGGGAGGAGTGGCCAGTGCCTGGGTGGGTGTAGGGAGGAGTGGCAAGTTGTAGTTAGTAAGTCTGTTGAAAGTTTGGGAGGTACAACTTGGGAGTGACGTGGTGGATGTTGAAAGTTTGGGAGGTACAACTTGGGAGTGACGTGGTGGATGTTGGTGTTGTAATTTGTTTCCCGCTCAGCGGTTATCTGCTGCAGGAGATGTATTGTCCAGACACGATATAGTATTGATTTCATACTAGACACCAGCCAAGGTTATAATAACATATTGTGATAGGCTTGTGTCATCAGGTACGACGTGTGACGCGAGTGTCTCTTAGAATTCATTTCTTCAAAGTTTCATCAACGAAACATCTGTTGTCGGTAAAATCATTGTTGACGTCTTTCCCCTCAAGTTGATATGAAGGGTCTTGTTTGCATGGTCAGCTGGTGGGTGTTGTCTGCCGTCCCTGGACTGTCCTGGAACACATTGTACGTAGTTGTGGTGTACAGGCTGGTTAGCTGTAGCCATGCGTGCAGTACAGGGCACCTTGAGTGTGTTGACTGACATGCTGTGGTGGATGGTGACGTGTGGGCCCGGATGATGAGGCCTCAGGAGATTGCCAAATTTCGGGACACATGGGCCGTGTCAGTGTCCCACCTTTGGGACACGTGCGTCTTGGTGTTGTCCCAGCTGGGGGACACGTGGGCCGTGTCAGTGTCCCACCTGGGGGGTCACGTGGACCGCAGGGAACACACACACACAGAAACGCAGATATGCGTCGGGTTACAGACCCAGGTACACAGAACGTGTACAAGACAACTGTTGGTGGCAGCAGCATGGCACCTCGTTCCCCAGGGATGATGGGACACATCGAGGCTTCAGTGGGAGTGACTTTGATGACACTGGTATTACTTTCACTAGGGGGAAGCGAGCACGCACTTCCTCTGACCCACCAAGATTAGTGTTGAAGGTTCCAGCACTCACCTAATCCAGGCAGTAGGTTCCGATACCTGTCTTAGTGCTCTCTCTAGGTTCCAGCACCCACCTACTTACAGCAGTAGGTTCCGGCACCCGCTAATGCAAGCAGTAGGTCCAAGCACCCACTTCACCAGGACAGCTGGTTTCATTAGCGACCGTGGGGGATCCTGACCCAACATTATGCAGATGAGGACTTGGTCCACTGTGATCCAGGACCAGTGATCCACTGTCACCCTGGACCAGCAGCATAGTGTTGCAGGACCAGTGGTCCACTGTGACCCAGGACAGGTGACCTGCACGTAAGCACAAGGACCTGGGAGAGTCAAGGTGTGAGGTGAGCTGCTGTAGTGAGGCGATGTGGTTGTGTATGGCTCGATGATGTGCTGGTTGTGGTAACCCTGACAGGTTGTGGGGGATCTGATCGTGGTTGTTAGTTGTGGGAACTGAACGAGCTGGTGTTCAGGGTTGATGTAGAGGATTGAGGTGATGTTTGTACCCGCGTAATGGCCCTGATGTTTACACCTGGTGAGCTGGTGTGTTGTGTGAGTACGTGGTGTGATGTGAGGAGGTGAGGGACGGGCGTGTTCTGATGGAGAGACATGATGTGACCAGAGGGGAATGTCGCACTTGTTTCCAGGGTGTGATTGCCATAGATATCCAGAAGTGGAGGGGACCTGACCATTCCATCTGAAAGTAACTCCAGATTTAGCCCCTGTGATATATACTTACCTGTGTAGTGATAGTGATACAGAAGTGGTGTCTTTCGTTCATGTACACCCGTCATTTCCTCATGTCGGGTGATCGCGATACATGTTTGTGATCTATGTACTTTCCTGATCTCACTAGTCTGCTGAGCTCATGATTCAGGTAAAATCTAAGTCAAGTTTAAAACGATGCCTTGTGTTCCATGCAGACGACAGTGAAGCATTTTTTATGTTGGAGAGAATCGTAGAGCGACACTTGACCGGAACCATCACACGACGAAGTCGCGTCTCATCAACACACGAAAATGGAAGCTGGTGAATGCGACGTGTTCACGAACGACGAATACCAATAACTTGTGTACAAAGTACAAGTATCACACACGGTGAAGACCTTCTCTTTTAGTTACGAAAACACTTTTGCCACTTTTTATAAACTTTCTTTACTTTTTCTTCACGGAAAGTGTAGCTTTTTTGCTTGAAACTCTTCAGTTTTGTTCGTCCATTCTAGTTTTCTGTTTTCAAACCTGTGGAAGGTCTGCCCCTGGCATCTGTTTTTCTATTTCGCTCAGTTCAACAGCCCGGGCTAAGAAATGGTAATTCTCACAACACACACTTGCGAGAGTCCCCCCCCTCTCTCTCTCTCTCTCTCTCTCTCTCTCTCTCTCTCTCTCTCTCTGCCTTAAGCAATTTATATAAGAATTGGAAATGTTAAGAGCGACTCTGTGTTCATGGATCTTTTTTTTTGAAGTATTGCAGGAAACCTGTGGAGAAATTCGTAAAACTCGTCCTCACACATCTGGAAAGACTGAAAATTGGCGAAGATTAAATTCGTTGGAAAGTGTTGGAGGTGCGGGCTGTTGCCGAGGTCCAGGGGCTGCGGGGTAGTGCTGGGTGTTCGGGCTAGCCCTGAAGACCCACGGGGACTACGGGCTAGCCCCGGAGGGCCTGTTATGGTCTGGGGGTAGTGCAGGGGATGTACACTACACAGCCCCCGGGGCTTTGTATCTCAGGGTTGAAGCCAAAGAGCTGGTGTCACGTCTCATGTTGTTGTGCTCTGGAGGAAAAGACACGAAATTAAAATGTCCTTCATTACTGTCACTGTTATGGATCGAAAATAGAAAGCAATAAATGTAAACAGGTTATTATGTTTGCAACTTGTTTACTATATCGTACTGTAAATAGATGTAATTCAACGAATGATTTACATCGATTCCGTTTCAGTATATAACTTGATCATCTAACAGAACGTTAAAGAATAGTTGTCCTGTATTTATTTTATTGAATTCATTTCAAAGTATAATCACCATCATCATCATCACCATCACCATCACCATCACCACCACCATCATCATCACCATCATCATCACCATCATCACCATCACCATCATCATCACCACCACCCGGCTACAACCTCCAGTGTGATGGACACCGTATCTACAACCCCTTTTATTTTTATGAGGTTGTAAACCATTGTGGCGGCTCCATTGAGCGGATATTACCCAATTGGATGGTATTTGTGGCGTTATGGTGTATAGTGAAGAGTTACCAGCGGAATGTAAGTTGTTTATATGTAGTAGTAAAATACCCATATTAGGATTGTTGTGGAAACATACGAGGAAAGTGCTATATAGAACTTTGTGATCGTTCATAGGGGAAAAAATAGGATGATACTTGTACATATCACAGGCATAAAATGTTCATATCCATTATCTGGCAAATTTGGTTAAAAAAAAAATTTTTTTAATGGTATTTGTTGAAGAAAACGATATATTTCGGTCAGACGAATTCAGTATGAAATGTAACCGTCATTTCCTCCAGCTCGTAATGCGGAGAGAACTCACACTGAGAAATGAAAATTTTGCTTATCGCCAACATAAAAACGAGCAGGAAATAAGACATATGTGGGTAACACTACTTGACGAGGGGGGGCGGCTGGCTGGCTGGCTGGCTGGCCTCCCTCCCTCCACCTCGTATTCTGGGAATGTCAACAAAGAGCAACCGATGCACTTTTGTTGAAATTCAACCACGATTTCTATATTGCATGCCCCATCAAGTGTCTTGCGACACCTTATATGGTGTCCAATAGGAAGCAGAGGAACTCATCATTACCGTATGATCGTTGAAATAAATGAAATCTTTCTGTGTGTGTGACCGGCCGGAGAAGAAAGAAAAGAACCAGTTTCCGTCGTTGGGCAGGCAGCGTTTTTACCTCCTGCTATGCTAACTGTTGTGGCGGTCCTTGATGAAATCGTTTCACACGTTCTGTTATGGCCTTTGTGTGTGCTGGCATTAAGGACGATAATTCCGAGCAAGGAGGCTTGGCAAGAGAGGTCTCGTATTGGATAGCCCAAAGTTTCCATTTATATGGAATTTCTTATTTAGCTTTATTACGTCAACTGCCACGAGCTGGGGGAGGGGGGAAGGGTCTCCTCCCGGTGTGCTGGGGGAGGGGGGAAGGGTCTTCTCCCGGTGTGCTGGGGGAGGGGGAAGGGTCTCCTCCCGGCGTGCTGGGGGAGGGGGAAGGGTCTTCTCCCGGTGTGCTGGGGGAGGGGGGAAGGGTCTTCTCCCGGCGAGCTGGGGGAGGGGGGAAGGGTCTTCTCCCGGCGTGCTGGGGGAGGGGGAAGGGTCTCCTCCCGGCGTGCTGGGGGAGGGGGAAGGGTCTCCTCCCGGCGTGCTGGGGGAGGGGGGAAGGGTCTTCTCCCGGCGAGCTGGGGGAGGGGGAAGGGTCTTCTCCCGGCGAGCTGGGGGAGGGGGGAGGGTCTCCTCCCGGCGTGCTGGGGAGGGGGAAGGGTCTCCTCCCGGCGTGCTGGGGGAGGGGGGAAGGGTCTTCTCCCGGCGAGCTGGGGGAGGGGGAAGGGTCTTCTCCCGGTGTGCTGGGGGAGGGGGGAGGGTCTCCTCCCGGTGTGCTGGGGGAGGGGGGAAGGGTCTCCTCCCGGTGTGCTGGGGGATGGGGAAGGGTCTCCTCCCGGCGTGCTGGGGGGAGGTGGGCGGTACAGAAGCCTGGGATTTTGGGAAAGATTCTTTGATTTGTATTCATACGAAGCCTCATGCGGGGGCGCCTCAAGATGCATAAAACATTGAGATGTTATGGGATTATTCAGTACATCTCCAGATCAGATATAAATATATATTTAATGCTCTTGCGATCTTCGCCAAACCGTTTTGGGTGTGATATCTTTTGGGTTATAGAATCCATTTCAGCAAGGTATTATTATTGCTGCTTGCCACGTCGTGTCCCAGGTGTGGTAGAGCGCGTTAGCAGGTGAGGTCTGGCATCATGTTCGTGTAACAGCCTTGGCACAAAGCCAACGTAGCCAGGATCGTAACACATTTTTTTTTTTTCCATTTTCGCAGGCTGTTAAGAGTCTGCAATTTGCTGTTGCGAGGAACAGTTAAAGTTGTGATCTTTCATGCCTGTTAACTAATAAGATCTTTCAGATCTGTTTACATATAACAGCTAAGTGTTAATAGGTCTCCCTGGCTACCACAGCTATGTTCGTCCATGTCAACTCAGTTACCACAGCTAAGATCTGTATTGGCGCAGCTATCACGTATGAACGCATTCCTTCCACCCCAGCTACATCTGGGTATTATGACAGCTACCATCTTCGTTGATCATTTATCTCCGAATTTTCTGGTCACGAATAGATGTCTTCCAGGCCACGACGCGAACGGGAAAATGAAAGAAATGGTAGACGTAAGAAGAAATATTTAAGTTTTTTGATGAGGTTGAAAAATACAAGATGAACAGTTCCAAAAAAACTTTCTGGTGTGAGGAAAGACATAGATATCACAACGGCCTACCACTGACTTGCCACAAAGTAATCATGTGACACAGCTGCTGAACTGAGTGTTACGGGGTATTGGTAATAGCAGACTCAAGCTGACAGTTCTCAGAAATTGACGTACTATTTATAGAAGAGGCAGAGAGAACTAGTAACAATGATGCGTCGGGAAAGTGGGTCAAGTTTTGAGGTCAGAATGGGACTGCTGTAAACTCGGTTTAGTCTGGTCTTTAAGTAGAACTTAGAACCCATCCAGGTGTGAGAAGAACTTAAATCTAAAACATGACAAACAGAAGTATGGTAGGAGTATGGTAGGAGAGGGGCTAATCGTCTTACTTGGATTGGCAAACCTCATATAGGTAAGGAAGAAGGTGGGATTAGGGAGACAAGGTAGTGTGTGCACGAGACCTGTGTATCTAAATTAGTAGAGAAGGTATATGCATGATTATTTACTTTAGAAGAGGCATTTTGATACTGAATAGGACAGCAGTTTAGTAAGTTGTGGCTGTGTGTGGTGTGGAAACAAGACTTAAGTGGTGTTGAGGTCTTTCATGATGGAAGCAGTGGTAGGAGTGGGTGGTGTGAGAGTAACTGGTGGTAGTATTGGGTGGTGTGAGAGTAACTGGTGGTAGTATTGGGTGGTGTGAGAGTAACTGGTGGTAGGAGTGGGTGGTGTGAGAGTAACTGGTGGTGGGAGTGGGTGGTGTGAGAGTAACTGGTGGTAGTATTGGGTGGTGTGAGAGTAACTGGTGGTAGGAGTGGGTGGTGTGAGAGTAACTGGTGGTAGGAGTGGGTGGTGTGAGAGTAACTGGTGGTAGGAGTGGGTGGTGTGAGAGTAACTGGTGGTAGTATTGGGTGGTGTGAGAGTAACTGGTGGTAGTATTGGGTGGTGTGAGAGTAACTGGTGGTAGGAGTGGGTGGTGTGAGAGTAACTGGTGGTAGGAGTGGGTGGTGTGAGAGTAACTGGTGGTAGGAGTGGGTGGTGTGAGAGTAACTGGTGGTAGGAGTGGGTGGTGTGAGAGTAACTGGTGGTAGTATTGGGTGGTGTGAGAGTAACTGGTGGTAGGAGTGGGTGGTGTGAGAGTAACTGGTGGTAGGAGTGGGTGGTGTGAGAGTAACTGGTGGTAGGAGTGGGTGGTGTGAGAGTAACTGGTGGTAGTAGTGGGTAGTGTGAGTGTAAATGGTGGTAGGAGTGGGTGGTGTGAGAGTAACTGGTGGTAGTAGTGGGTGGTGTGAGAGTAACTGGTGGTAGTAGTGGGTGGTGTGAGAGTAACTGGTGGTTGGAGATATATGTGGGAGTGGGTGAAGGTCGTGTGAGGTCACCATGGTTATCTAACGTTGTTATGGTTGGGTCATTGTGTGAGGAGGTGAGAGCCAGGTGTGATACTTGACCTCTCGTGGGTGGAGGGAGGCATAGGAGGGAAGCTACCGCAGGTGCTGTAAGCAGATGACGCTGTGTTGGCTGACTCAGAGGAAGAGCCAGACTGGTAGGTGGGTGCAGTCGATGGTGTATGGAAGAACCGGATGCTGGTCGTGAACGAGAATAAGATAAATACACTGGGTTTAATAAGGGAAGAGAGGCCAGGCTGTAAGATTGTTACACGGTCAAGAACTGGAAGATGAGGATGAGATTAAATAAGTGAGAGGAAAGTTTACTTAAGGGTGGAAGGCTGGAACTTACTGTAGTAGTGTCGAGCGAGAGAGAGAAAAGATGTGTGGGTACAGTGCAAGTTATGATGGATTGAGGAAATGTGAGTATGTATGAATCTTGCATGAGGGAACACTTGGCCCACCGCTGATATATATATATATATATATATATATATATATATATATATATATATATATATATATATATATATATATATATAGGAAAGGATCACAATTTTGCGCGTGATCAAGATATTTCTATGAGTCCACGGGGAAAAATGAAACACGATAAGTTCCCTAGTGCATTTTCGTGTAATAATCACATCGTCAGGGGAGACACGAGAGAGAAATATAAGTCAGATGATACACATCGAAGAGATGAAGCTAGGACGCCACATATAGTGGCACAGTGGAGGTACGAGGAAGAGTAGTAGACGGCGCAAGAGGTGGATGGCTGGGGTGATAGATGTCTGTGATTGACATCGACATGATGAAGGAATGACTTGGGATTAGACGTAGCCAATTTTCAACCACCACAGCTCAGGACGGGAGTGACTAGATCAGATCTGGAAGGAGAAATGGCTTTAGAGAAGGGAAGAGACGTTCCTCCGCTCCAGCAACAATAATATCCCCTGCCAGCATTCAGCCCCAGACAGCAGCCTCTCACGAAGAATCATACCAAACCTTTCCTTCGTCCAACCAGTGGTATTAGAGTGTCATAACTGGTGTGTAGAGGGGATCCGAGTCTTCGCAGTAGATGTGATAAGAGGCCATTTACATTAACCAACCATTTATTAAGAAGTACAGTCATTTGGCAGCGAGATTAGGGTAACTTTAGCGCTTGGGTTTTGAGATGAACAAATCTAGTGTTGTAAGAGTGGTTATGACGGAGGGGAGAATATGAATAAAGGGGCTGATAATGTGCTCGGAATCATTAACAATGGAAAACATGGTTTCCAACCCTCCCCGCTGGCGTGACGCTAGAGCGATCATCATCTGTATTTCTTCTTTGTTCTCAGATCTTCCCTGCTCCCGAAGCCCCCACCAGCCATAGTATCTGCATCCCTTCTATAATCTTAGTCTCTTCTGAGTATCTAAAAATTTAGCTGTCTGCATGTCCCTCGTATACTTGTGATCCTCAACCTCCCATACCCAGACCTACCTAGACTCAGGCAGACTCTAGCTATATCTGAACTAAACCCGACTACATTGTGTTTTCAGGAATCCTTCGATTGTGAAGTTTGTGTTCTATGTATCGTCTTCAGGATTTATTTCGGAAGCAAATAATATATATATATATATATACATACCTCTTCCCTCAATTTTCGATGTCTACTCACTGTAGTTACGTGTATCACTCGGTATTTTCATAACCTGATAGAAAATTAGTGTTTACATTCATCCCAGTTTTAGTATCCTCGTCAAAAAGTTATTCAGTAGTTCTTATTGTACCCGGCCATGTTTTCTTTTTTGGCCTCCAGCAGCGCTGATTTCGAGGTAGCAGCTGTTCCAAACATTCTCCGGGATAGAAGCCATCAGCTCCGCTCACAAAGTTTTAACTCTATTGTTTCCTTTTTGTTGTGTTGTTAACTGATGTTCTTTCTCTGCTCTTACACTCTCATAACTGGTATTGCCTCCTCCTTCTACACACTCTTGGCTCTGTTCCGCCCTGTTAACTGATATTTCTCCCGCGCTATTTTACTGTGGAATAAAACAGACATTTGTCTGTAACGCTCTTATGAGATGGAGTGGCCCTGCAGCCAGCATAATGTCGTACGTCCTACTGGTTCTCCCACACACTCGTAGCCTTGTAGTCACCAGCCTTGATGAGGCATTTGTACGAACCGTGACTGGGACTTTGAATACATGTACCTTCCTCCTGGAGGCTGAACATAACAGTGTTGGAAATACATGATGAACATTATTATGGCCCGTTACATTGATGCCAGATATCACTTACTAGTAGTTGTGTATGTTTAAGCAAATATTTTTCGTGTTTTTTCAAGCTGACATTTTACGCTCTCCTTTTTTTCCAGTCTCATCAAAATTGTATTTAATCCCACTCTTACATGTAACAGTTGATGACGTGTGTCGTGTTATGATGGTAAATACTCGTTATTTTCCCCCAGGCTGTTCAAGTTGCGACTACGGCGAGACGCGTCGCTCTTCGCTGACGACGTCGTGTTCGAGTCCACCAGCGGCCCCGTTGTCTTCGACGTCGACAAAGTCTACAGCGGGAGGCTGGAAGGTCGGTACTGCAGCCCTCCTGTGTGTGTGTGTGTGTGTGTGTGTGTGTACTCGGGAGTCCCCATGTGGCAACTTGTTATACTGTAATTCTATGATTTACCTTTTTTGAACTTTAATGTTTGACGTTACTGTTTTTCTTAGCTCGTTCACCTCATCTACCGTTTTTTTTTTTTCTTACCGTTATTTTTCATACCTTTCTGTCTCATGTGCATTCTAGCTGAATCTTGCAGTGTTCTCAGGTTGATCTGTTCTTATTGATTTGGAAGAACTGATCAATATGGACATTATCATATTGATTCCCAAATGTCGAAGGTAACAATGATGACCTTACATCGTCCCTCCACCACTCCCGCCTCCCACCACTGTAGGTCAGTCCATATGGACTATAACCCCTTGCCACAGTGTAACCCAGCAACTGTTGTTCGTGTACTGAGAGTACAAGGTGGTACATGGATATTATGATTTTCGTTGATCATAGTGTTAGTATATGTGTAATTATCTGTTTACTTCAAGAAAGTTTTGGTGTAGGTTAATACAGCTACCGCAACTACACTTGTAACGGGGTATTTTCTCTGGATTTATGTATCATGTTTTGTAACCCAGACCACCACAGGATGTTCTTTTAACTCTATGGTAAAGGATTTCTAAGGTGTTATTGGCATCACATCAAGACCAAAACAGATATAGAATGAAATATGCGAGATCTTTGATGAGAATCAGACGTATGAGCGCTTGGCTGATTCATCCCTAATTTTGGCACGTTAAAACTAGTCAAGGTCATTAAGAAGTTGTCCTGGCTGCTAATATGACAGTGAATCAAATAAACATGTATGTGAGGTAGTACATAGAGGTAAATATCACAGTTCTATCACCCTTGCAAGATTTTGATTCATCATTGAATCACGTTACAAAGTCGTACAGAATCGGAATATCTTACAACTGACGCAACGTCCATGCTATTCAACTTAACCAGATTCGCCCATGCATTCATCTACGTGATTCATCCTGTAGAACCCACATCTACCTTGGCCAAGATGTGTGCAAAATTTTCACGAGTTAACTCTGTCTAAGTTCTTCACTAGTGTCCCCCCGACCAGTGATGGTGTCTGTCATCCAAGGAAAATGGGTCATCTTCAGGGGTCACGTCTCGTCTCACGCTATTGTTTGAAAGACAGGAAACAACGGTATTTATATTATTACTGTCGTGTCTTTGTTAAGTATGTGGAATTATTAGGATCTTTGTTTTCATGATGAATTTTGCCATATAACAATGAATTAAGGAAGTTGAATGATAACGAAATTTGTTGTATATTAGATTAAATATTAGATCAAATATATCTGATCAAATGGGCCCTTTTAGGAAGGTTATATTTCACTAATAATGGACCTGAACATAGGATTCAGTAATGCAACAGTGCAATGTTTCAGTTATGAAGAAACATATTAGTAAAATACTTCTTTAAAAGTACTCATTTGTATATTACCATCATGGATATCACAATATTGGTTAGGTCTCCACAGTTATGGACCATGACGGACTGGGAATCGTGTTGCGTTACGTTTATTTTTAGTAAGATATGCACATCAGTTTTCACCGAGGATGGCACACAGTTAGCACGTAGATTCTTATGATTTTTCATCATGCAAGATGTTAACTTTATTTGCCTTTTTTCCCATTTTCGTCGCAGCAAGTGACCAGGGTCGAATTTCAGTAGCCATCTGTCTGGCCAGAGCTACAGTTTGTTTGTGTAGGTGTCTGTAGGTTGTTGGAAATCTGAACATTCCAGGATATTGTCATAAGTTTAGTGCCACCATATAAGTTTGGTTAATACTACTTTGAACATTTAGATACGAGTAACTTCCGACATCTGTGGGAGGTGGGCGGCTACCGTGAGCGAGGGAACTGGATTATCACTTGCTCTCCCACTGGCCTTAATGGTGGCGTTTTTTTGTCTTTATCACTATCTCGTTTAGGAAGATATAAGGATGGAGTCTTAAATAGTCTTCCCATGTCGGCATTTACCAGGCTGCTGTTATTTATATGAGCTGCTAAATATAACATTAGGCGACGTGATGACCATCTCGGCCTTATGTATAGTATGGTGACCAACACCTTACTGTTGTGGTTGGAGGTGTTTCGCCCGGCTGTACTGGGTTAGCCTCGCCCATCCCGTGCTGGGGGGGAGTCAGGGATGTCGTCTGGGGAACATGCATGGTAAAGGTGGAGTGTAAGGTCCCCATGTTATTAACATTTCAGATGAAAGTCGTATTCGGTAGTGTACACTTTGTACATTATTTAACCTGGGCAGAGAGGAAGTGTTTACTTACGCCAACTCAGTATTCACTGTACAGACTTTTACAACAGAATAAAAATGGTTAGATTTTTTTTTTTAGAAGCAAATACATTTGTATTTTCCGGTTTTATCCGTTCAAAAAAAATGGTCGATGTGCTGGCAGATATTCCTGACGTGCGAGGACGATTTTTGAATTTCATAAATTCATTGTAAACTTTTACCGACCAGTGGGATTTGGACGAGAGGTGTATCCCACGTCTGTCTTTTGTTTCAGTAATGTCTCTGGATGAACACTGAGTCTGTTTTATTGCATGACCTTCATCATTGTTGCTCTCATGTTAGTAATATCTTGTGTGAAGCAGAGGAAGAATTATTTGTCATCCCTGACCTTCTGTGTTACATCCTAGTCTGGTTCCAAGCCAGTTTATTGCGTTGTCATGTAAATTCAAATGTCCATGCATATTGATGAAGCCATCACAACTGACTTTAGGTATTGAGTCATTTTGATCTATAGTGCTTGTGTAGTGTGTCGAGAATACAAAGATGCGAAGTGTTGTATCTTATCGTACGATGTTGAATAAGGCGATGGTGATGGGATGTTGAGTATCAGGGAAAATGTGAGGTATGGAGACACTTCAAGGAATTCAAGGGACGAAGGATAGACAGTCATATGTGGGCGCCGAACTACATTGTTGTCACCTCAGTGGGATTTACCTCAGTGTGTTTTCTCCGCCACCTCAGTGGGATGTATCTTAGCGCACCTGTTTCCTCAGCATCGCTAATGAACCCTGGCACATCCCTTGTGATGTCTCCATAAATGGATTGGGTCTATACACGGGCCTGGGCCTGGTCCGATTTCCATGGTCAGAGAGCAGAGTTGATCACGTTCGTTCCTCAGACTTCGATCATAATGAAGTGTAGAGAGGATGGGGGAAAAAAGGTAGGTAGGTTGCTGGTGAATAATCCCTGGGCCTCAGTGCTGGGATGGGGGGGGGGGGGTGTTAGGGAGGGATAACGCCACAAGTGATCTAGTTAACAACCAATTCACACAGGATTATCGAACCCTCAGATCTGAGTAGCCTCGAACTGGTGGAGCAGTGTGGAGGCTAAGACGGTCACCTGGCCTGCCCGCCGGTACGGAAGTGGAGGCTGGACTGAAGCACTGTGGGTGTGGGAGGGAAGCTGGATCGTTTTTACATTATATGTATATATATATATATATATATATATATATATATATATATATATATATATATATATATATATATATATATATATATATATATATATATATATATATATATATATATATATATATATATATATATATATATATATATATATTCCTATGAGTCCACGGAGAAAATGAAAACGATAAGTTCCCAAGTGCACTTTCGTGTAATAATCACATTATCAGGGGAGACACAAGAGAGAAATAGAACAGTCAGTTGATATACAACGAAGAGACGAAGCTAGGGGAGGGGGGAGGGTGCGGAAAACTGGTGGATCAGTGAGAAAAAATATCTGCAAAAATATATTGGTTCTCAGCGCTAACATATTTATCCCCCCTCCCCCTTCCCCCGGGGCTCAAAAATTGAAAATTAAGATATTAAAAAAAAACGCGCATCTATATAGGAAATATCTAAAGCTGAAAATATGTTTATTTTCAAGTGGGGTAGAGTTAATTATATAGATATACACTTAATAAGATGTTTCTGAAATTTGGAAGTAATTTAACAACTACCTCAGCCCCCCTCCCCCCCAGAAAATAGAAAATGTACCATTTTTGTTGTTAATACAACCTGTTTGAAAAATACAGCATTTTTTGTTGATATAATCTTTTTGAAAAAATCGCTAAAATCTAAAAGCAATATTTTTCATCCATAGGTGCGTGGTATGATAATGATGATGATGTAATTGAAGTATAGGAACAGCATTAGGTAAAAATGACAATTCATTCTTCATTACAGAAATATTAGATTCGTGATTATGTGTCATTTTACTTTATATGTCATTTATATGTTGATGTAAAATGACTGTTGAAGTTCACTGGGTGGTTTTCCTTTATGATAAGTGTATGCAGCTCTTCACGTATTACTGAAGTAATGTACTTCAGTAATACCAGGTACAGCATTTCAGAAGTAACACACAGCTCACAGCCTGGACGTGGCTACACTGTGGCTTGCACCCTAACTCCCTCCCAACCAACCAACCATATGTGGAACTGTGGCTTTTTTGGCCACACACTTTGTTGATGTTTCCGTAATCAATTCTGTATTGTGTTCTACTGTGTGTGTGTGTGTGTGTGTGTGTGTGTCTTACTGATATTATCATTTTCAGTGGGAATGCCACACTTGATGAAGTTCCTGGTCGTTTCATCTTTGATGACCACTGTTAAAGTCGGCTTTGTGGTATGAGTACTGGGCCCGTCAATCAAAATATTCCTTTCCACGGAAATCAATAACAGAAACGTTCAGAGGTCCAACACTGCTGCTCTTTTCTTACCCACATTACTCCATCGTAGCTCACGATCATAGTTTCTCTCAGCATCAGCCATGGTACTGAGGAGGTTCGCAGGCTGCCTGAAGAATGCATTTCCCTGAATAACAGGTTCAGATGTGCTTGACATTGCTAGCGAAGGCACGATTACGGACAATGGTTACGTGAAAATGCTGAGCCCCATATTTGATGGAGGGTTTGCACTTTATCTTAGACCACGTAGGTCCATAAACTTTCATCATAACTTCGGCCAGTATTTCGAAAGTATTTGAAGACTCCGATGTTGTAACACACTGTTGTCAGTCACCGTGAATGAGATATTCTCCCTGGGTTATGATGGGGTAGTGGTGCACCATCCACTCTGCCTTCAGACATTGCTTGATGAATATCAAACAAGTGGTTTTGATCGGTGCTCAGTTCATGAGAGTCTACTTCAGTATCTTCTGATTTCATAACCTTGAAGTATATATCAAGTGGAATGATCTCACAATCTGGTAATTATTGTTGGCCAATTTCTCCTGTACGTCCCCCTGGTTAACATGTGTTACCACCCATGGTCGTTGTCTCGAAGGCAGTTCCCTAGCATGAAGCTGGTAAATAAGCTATTGCAATGGCTTGCCAATATTTTGTTCTAGAAATGTTATCACTCCATTTTAGGGCCTCTACGTACAGCAGTGCCATCAGGGCCTGTATTTACAGCATTACCATCACGACTTGTATTTACAGCATTGCCATCACGATCTGTATGTACAGCATTGCCATCACACCCAGTTGCTCTCAGATCAACATATGAGACAACAAGAAAACCTAACATTTATTTCGCAGTATCACAGTCATTACCGGAATTTGGAGGAACAATACATTTTGATCGGGGCTCTTGTAGAAGCCAAATGTGTTCTTCATTTACAACGGTTTTTCAAAATGTGTTGCGTTTTTGTTGACTGACAATAGTTTTATCCTTGTGCCCATCAAAACAAATGGCAGAAGGCGTAGTTGAGGCCATCTCACTGCACTGGTAACTTTCACTGTTTGTTTTTCGCCGTCCACGGTAAATTGTGTTTCTGTCAATAACTAAATTGGTATTATTTTCATCAGCTTCACCCACGTCCTGCAGTAGTGAACTGGGAATACTTGCAGCTGCCCTGTCTGATAGCCTGTTGTGCCGCCTGAGAGATTAGAAGTCAGTTCTTATTGAAATTTCTCTTGGCACTAGGAGGTAACTCTTGGCACTAGCAGGAGGTAACTCTTGGCACTAGCAGGAGGTAACTGTGTTTCTGATGTTTCATATGAGTTTGTCTCTGATTCTGAAGATGAAGGAAGAACTACAACAGACGAAGATGAAGGAAGAACTACGACTGGTGAAGATGAAGGAAGAGCTACAGCAGATGAAGATGAAGGATGAACTACAACTGGTGAAGATGAAGGATGAACAACAGATGAAGATGAAGGAAGAGCTACAACAGATGAAGATGAAGGAAGAACGACAGATGAAGATGAAGGAAGAGCTACAACAGATGAAGATGAAGGAAGAACTACAGCAGATGAAGATGAAGGAAGAACGACAGATGAAGATGAAGGAAGAGCTACAACAGATGAAGATGAAGGATGAACGACAGATGAAGATGAAGGAAGAGCTACAACAGATGAAGATGAAGGATGAACGACGGATGAAGATGAAGGAAGAGCTACAACAGATGAAGATGAAGGAAGAGCTACAACAGATGAAGATGAAGGAAGAACTACAACAGATGAAGATGTAGGATGAACAACAGATGAAGATGAAGGATGAACTACAACTGGTGAAGATGAAGGAAGAACTACATGAAGATGAAGGAAGAACTACAACATGAAGATGAAGGTGTGTGTGTGTGGTGTGTGTGTGTGTGGTGTGTGTGTGGTGTGTATGTGTGTGTGTGTGTGGTGTGTATGTGTGTGTGTGTGTGTGTGTGTGTGTGTGTGTGTGCGTATTATGTTTGACGTCATACATAACAAAGCTGTGGTAATGTGTGCAATATAAGGCTTGACTCTTGTGGATTGTTCCATACTTTCACCAAGTTTTCGAGTATGTGTGTGTCATGCATCGACCCTAGTTGTGTCATGCATCGACCCTAGTTGTGTCATGCATCGACCCTAGTTGTGTCATGCATGAGGTGTGTTGCCAACCTATATTCATGAGAGCAGTGATGACTGTATGGCATGATGGCCGTTGCTGTGGTCCAAGCTGGCCTCCCGTGTGGCTTACGTTACTTTTGGCACGATTGTGGAAGTTGTTCTCGAACTAGTTATGCTGGATAACTTAATAGTAAGTTATTCATGGCATATACTTTAGCCTGGAAGTTATTCTTAACTAATATATTCTAGAAAATAATTCATTTTTCACACTGACACTTATTTTTGATATTGTTATTTCTAATTTCATTCTTGACAGCAAGTTATTCATGGCTGACTTGACACCAGATCTTCATAAGAAAAAGTTGTATTTGTGAATAATGACTTGATGTCACTTATTTTTAACGGTATATGTTTAGAGAGTAGGTTATTCATGTCTTGTTCAACATATAATTTTCGACAGTAAGTTGTTCTTTTTTTAACTTGCTAGTTATTCAATACAGTACCTCATTCATGACCAAGTTATAACAGGAAATCGTGACAGTAAATCATTTTTGATGTTAAAATTTTCAAAAGAGTAACTTAATTATGTTATGACGAAAGTATTGGGAATATTTGTAATGGTATTAGCAAGATAATTGAGTTATTCTTCAAAGTATGTAAATCATGAATTATTCTAGACAGCATTTATAAAAGTAAGTTATTCTCAACATAGATATATTTTGGACTAAGTTATCATTGAAAGTTATTCTAGACTGCAAGTTATTCTTAACAGTAATATAGTTAAGTTGTATTCTTAACAGTAACTTATTCATAACAGTTTTTTCAGACTACGTTATTCTTGGCAGCAAATTGTTTTTGTCAGTTTTCCTGACAGTAAGTTATTCCTTTCTAAGATTTTCAACAAGTTCTTCATAACAGACCAAGATGCTCATCATAATTCATAACAGACCAAGATGTTCATCCGAATTCAGTTTTGACCCATCTGCTCATACCTTTTATAGTTACTATGTTAGAGTAAGTTAGTGTTGAGGTCAAGCCATCCTAGAGGATTTCTTTATTCTTGGCAAAGTTACTCTAACCAGCAAGTTATTCATCATATTGTTAGTCATGAGGTATGTCTGACTGTAAGTGATTCATGAGTATGCAAGAGTGCAAACTGATCTTCATGGTAAAGTTATTCTAAACAGTCATGTAATCGTAACTGATACTGGCTGAGTTATTATAGTCATTTGATTGATATAAAGCAGTAAGATCTTTCAGTTATTCTTGAGAGTAAGTTATTCATGAAAATTATTGGATACGAAATAATTTTTGACGTTATGATGTGTGAGTTATGGTAAGGTGTTGATGACAACATTGTAATGATGTGTGAGTTATGGTAAGGTGTTGTCGCTGACAACATTGTTATGTGTAAGTTATGATTGGGTGTTGTTGCTGACAACATTGTTATGATGTGTGAGTTATGGTAAGGTGTTGTTGATGACAACATTATTTATCAGTCGTCCTTAACAGCTAATCTAGACCACACACAGTGTTGTGGGTTAGGTTGTTGTACCACAGTTGTAACTTGGTTACTGTTTTCTCATCTAACCGTCTAAAGTTTCAAAGTAACACGTACGATATCAGACAACTGTCGTCACATAGTGTCACACACTGTCTACCTCCCATGTGAATGTAACCTGTGGTGGGGGAGGTTGCAGCAAGAGAGGATATATACCATTCATACCAGTCTCGTCAACAGCTAATCATAATCAAGTTCACAAAGACAGAAAGGCACCACCTCGGTAATTAAAGCTAATCAAACACACCAAAATGGACGACCTATACCGCAATATTAGCAATGGTGGCTGAACACTGTCTTGGTGGGTTAATCCATGCGTGAGCCTCCTTCCTCAGTGGCCATTGTCTCATAATAGTCAAACATTCTTGAAATATTTTCAACCTGAGTTACCCGAATTACCTATCGAAGACTGCAAGTGATTCTCATCATTCTATATCTACATTGTTATTGTTATTATACATTGTTAAGTTATTCTTGTCATTAGTTCATTAATCGTGATCGTAATTTATACACGAGATATTCTATACTACAATTTGATTTTATATTTGACGGCAAGTTATTCATATACATTCATTGCAGAATGGAAGTTATTCATGTGTTATTTTAGACTATTTTTCCCCTATTTGTTTTATGAAGGTTATGCTCTAATGTTTCATTCAAGTGAGCTATTCTAGAGTACGTTATTTCCGACCGTAACTTGTATTATATTATTCCCACATCCACGGGCCGGTCGCCCGGGGTTCGAGCCCACGTTGGCTTCAATATTGGTCGCGGCAGCCGGTCTACAGTCAGCCCACCTGTTCATCCACCCGTAAGAGCTGGTCGATAGAATTGGTACCTGGCATAGGTTAGGTTATATAGAGAGATGACATTAATAAAATGGCCTGGATTAGAGGATTTAAGTGCCCGTACCGTCTTAGCTAATATTAAAAGAAAAAAAAAATGTCGAATACTGTCCCTAAGTTGTGGACCGCTCTATATCTTTTACAGTTATTCATAAAAGTAACTTTTTCTGGCTCATAGTTATTCTAAACAGTGATATCCTGGACAAACACTCAGTTTTTAGTGTCAACAGTCAGTTTTTAGTGTCAACAAACACTCAGTTTTTAGTGTCAATTATCATTCCGTCTTCGCGAATGTCATCATGTAAGAGTTATAGAGTAATGTTTGTTTACAGTAATGTTGTTGTTTACAGACGACGACCTAGCGGAGGTGCAGGGCGTGGTGACACATGAGGGGCTTTTCGATGGGCATGTGGCCACGTCCAACGAACTCTACTACCTGGAGCCAGCCAGTAGGTACCTGCAGCAGGCTGAGTTCCACTCCGTCATGTACAAGGCATCGGATGTGGCTCACCCGGTGTTCTCCCGCTGTGCCTCACAGCAGCTCCATCTCCGGGGCCGCGTCCACACTCCATGGGGGGTACCAATTCCTCGTCACCAGTCCCTCAACCCCACGCTTGAGTCCGTGGATGTGCCTGTGGGCCCAGAGATGCCACCTGTACAACACCCACTCGAGACCACGACGCCTTCGTCTCATTCTTCCATTTCGTCCAGTGCGGCGCTAGCCAGGCGAGGCGGGAACGTCCCGTCGCCTGAGCCGCAAGGTGTTCACCCTAGGCATAAGGCTGTGACTTGTAGTGAAAGCTTGTCCCACGCTGCTAGTGATGCATGTGGTGGGTCTGCTGCCCCTGCCTCCCCGACCTCCAGTGCTGCCACACCCTCGGGGCCTCACCACCAATCTAGCCGTCTTAGTCACTCACCCTCAAAGAAACTTATTTTTGATAACAAGTCATCATCTTTTGTAAACGAGTTCACAGACTCCGAGGGGGTGACTACCCAGGTTCCTGCCGGTGCTCAGCCACGTCCCACCTCCGCCCCCAGCCACAACAACACTTCGTCCACGCAACACCCGGCTGTCAGCCACCTCCATCATCCACACCTCCATGACGCCAATCAACTGGACTTCGAGCTGGTGTACGAGTCCACAGGGGGAGGTAATCCAGTGGCCTCTAGTCCCCCTTGGAATTACACCAGAGTCAGGCCGGGGGTCCGAACCACAGTGCTTCCAGACTTCACCCACCCCTGGACCAAGAGAAGTGCCAGGAAGAAAAGGTACTGTTTGTCTCAGTTTTTTTTTTCTGAATGTAGGGCATACTTAGTTATGTAACCCCAGGACGCTATTCATGAGCTCATACAGCTTAGAGGCTGTGCTCCATGCAGGAGCAGGGTAGGGTGGGCTTCGGGGTGAAGACACTTCATGATGCAGTACTTCTTTCTGCTCACTAGTGGAACAGCAGTATTAAAAGCTGTTTGTTGTGGGGCATTGTTACTGTTTGCAGGCAGCGCTGTAGCTTATAACTGGATTATTTACTTCCTCCCCCAAGAGTCCCTTCTATCTTCAGTAGGAAGCTGGTCACATCCACCGGACAACACTGCAGATCATAAAGTCTAGTGATGTTAGTGTGACTTATGTAGGAAGAGTGCATGGCAGTTGACAAAGAAGTGTTAAATGTCTTGATTATTGTAGTTGCACCGTAGGCTTGAAGGATCCTGGGTTGTGTTGAAGTACGGTAGGGATGTGTGATGCCCAGAGCATAGACGAGAAAGTGTAACTTGTGTATGTCTGGGGAGTGTAGTATGGTGGGTTGGTATTTACAACCCAGCTTGGAGGGAAATTGATTAGAGCTTGTTGGGTTATTATGATGTGCAACGTCATGTTTGTTGGGAGATAAAGATCTGTGAGTACGGGTTGCTAAAGTATGAGGCGGATGTAAGCATTTTATTTCAATATGGGAGTTGGAGATTAGGTATGGAGTGGTTTGGATGAGAGGGGTCTATTGTGGTTGGAGAGGTGTTGGGAAGGAGCAGCCAAACACTTTTTACAAATCCAGACCTTAGGGGTGGGAACACATACAGACAACTCGTGAAACCAATGGCGAAATTGATATCTGTAGAATAGAGAGAGAAGCTACGTTGCGGCATATGGAAAGGAAAGGTTAAAGAGAGGTGATGCCAAGTAGAATCAATGGAATGGAAGGATTAGAGGATGAGTCACCCAAGATGTGTAAGCTGTATTTCATACTTGAATGACTTTATAATGGTGGGTATGTGTGGTTTCGAGAACAGAGTGGAGAATATAATTGTGTCTAACGTGTTGATGTTGTTACAGGGTTGAATTATGGTGTTTTGAAATTGAAGAGGGAAACAAATGATTCTTTGAAAGAGATATAGGGAGAGATTGCATTCTAGCACTGTTTACTTTTACATGGTTACTCCCCCACTTCAAAATGCTGCACAGGTCTGAACTCAGAAAGGATATATGATCACGACAAGAGAGTAATTATTAATGGGAAAGGGAAATGGAAGAATTATTTAAAGTGTAATGATAAATGTAAGGGTAAATTGGGTTAGAAGTAGAAGAAAGGTCATTTATTTAAGGAAAAGATTAGGCAATAGAACAGAACTTTAAGGAACATTCTTTTAATATTTTTCAGCAGGAAGGCATGTCATATTGTCTTAGGAAATTTAGGTAATGCTTTTTTTGTTGATTCGGACACATATGACGAGTATTTTATTTTTATTTATTTATTTTTTTTTTTGCTTTGTCGCTGTCTCCCGCGTTTGCGAGGTAGCGCAAGGAAACAGACGAAAGAAATGGCCCAACCCACTCCCATACACATGTATATACATACGTCCACACACGCAAATATACATACCTACACAGCTTTCCATGGTTTACCGCAGACGCTTCACATGCCCTGATTCAATCCACTGACAGCACGTCAACCCCGGTATACCACATCGATCCAATTCACTCTATTCCTTGCCCTCCTTTCACCCTCCTGCATGTTCAGGCCCCGATCACACAAAATCTTTTTCACTCCATCTTTCCACCTCCAATTTGGTCTCCCACTTCTCCTCGTTCCCTCCACCTCCGACACACATATCCTCTTGGTCAGTCTTTCCTCACTCATTCTCTCCATGTGCCCAAACCATTTCAAAACACCCTCTTCTGCTCTCTCAACCATGCTCTTTTTATTTCCACACATCTCTCTTACCCTTACGTTACTTACTCGATCAAACCACCTCACACCACACACTGTCCTCAAACATCTCATTTCCAGCACATCCATCCTTCTGCGCACAACACTATCCATAGCCCACGCCTTGCAACCATACAACATTGTTGGAACCACTATTCCTTCAAACATACCCATTTTTGCTTTCCGAGATAATGTTCTAGACTTCCACACATTCTTCAAGGCTCCCAGGATTTTCGCCCCCTCCCCCACCCTATGATCCACTTCCGCATCCATGTTTCCATCCGCTGCCAGATCCACTCCCAGATATCTAAAACACTTTACTTCCTCCAGTTTTGCTCCATTCAAACTTACCTCCCAATTGACTTGACCCTCAAGCCTACTGTACCTTATAACCTTGCTCTTATTCACATTTACTCTTAACTTTCTTCTTTCACACACTTTACCAAACTCAGTCACCAGCTTCTGCAGTTTCTCACATGAATCAGCCACCAGCGCTGTATCATCAGCGAACAACAACTGACTCACTTCCCAAGCTCTCTCATCCCCAACAGACTTCATACTTGCCCCTCTTTCCAAAACTCTTGCATTTACCTCCCTAACAACCCCATCCATAAACAAATTAAACAACCATGGAGACACCACACACCCCTGCCACAAACCAACATTCACTGAGAACCAATCACTTTCCTCTCTTCCTACACCCCCTTCCAGAACATCTTTTTATTCTCCCTAAAATTTAATGATACTCTCTCACCCCAACTCTCATTTGCCCTTTTTCGCCTCTTGCACCTTTCTCTTGACCTCCTGCCTCTTTCTTTTATACATCTCCCAGTCATTTGCACTATTTCCCTGCAAAAATTGTCCAAATGCCTCTCTCTTCTCTTTCTCTAATAATCTTACTTCTTCATCCCACCACCTTTCTAATCAGCCCACCTCCCACGCTTCTCATGCCACAAGCATCTTTTGCGCAAGCCAACACTGCTTCCCTAAATTATCCCATTCCTCCCCACTCCCCTTATGTCCTTTGCTCTCACCTATTTCCATTCTGCACTCAGTCTCTCCTGGTACTTCCTCACACAAGTGTTTGTGAAATATCATTGAAATTTCTATCAAAAGCAGGTACCACAGAAATGACTGTGCCTGTGCAAGCCATGCATAAGTGAGTCCCATGCAGTAAGGGGTGGTGTAGAAACTGTCTGTGGAGACCAGACATACAAACCAAAATATGAAATTCTTAGACTTGTTTATTGGCAATGTTGCCAACATGCTGTTTACAGACACCAGCACAGAAATAGACATTCCTACATTACTTGTATGTCACCAGTCTATCACCAAAGTGATGTTTCACAACATCATTTCTGCCACAGGTCAAGTGTGGACCCGGAGAAGACGACGTGCATGCTGTACCTGCAGGCAGACCACCTTTTCTATGAGAGGATTGGTTCCGAGGAGGCATGCATTGAGACCATCACAAGACATGTACAGCGTGTCAATAACATATACCGCGTCACAGGTGAGTTTGGTTTATTTCCTCCATTCCCTCCCCTCCCACCTGCCTTGTGGTAGGTCTGGCTGATCCCCCTCTTTCACTTTTTGCCTACCCTGCCATATTAGGGTAGGTTTGGCCAATCCCCCCCATTTTATCCCTGCCTGCCCTGCCTTGTGTGGAGGTCTGGCTGATCCCTTGCATTCTCCCCCTGCCTACCTGACCTGTTGTGATAGGTCTAGCTGATCCCCTTCATTCCCTTTTGAAATTCCTACCTTGTTTGGTAGGTTTTCCTGCCCACCTGCCTCGTTGTAGTAGGTCTTACTTATCCCCTCCATTCCCTCTCCACCTCCGTGCCTGTTTTACTTGGTGCATCCCTAGTGAAGTCTTCAGGGGTTTATGCCCCCAGAGCCTGGGCTCAGGCTGTTGAACTTGGATGTAGATCAACTAAGCTGTTGGAGGCTATAACTGTCAGGCTTACAAGACCCCTACAGCCTGGCTGCTGTAGTACACTATGCAAGTACTTGTCCAGTGCATTATTAAACTTCGTCAGCTGTGTGTCCCATCCAGTTTATGATGGTAGCTGGCAAGATGTTAAAGAGTCTTGGTCTCTGGATGTTTAAGGTGTTCTTTCATTTTGTGCACATTTGGATTTCAGAGGTAGTATTTTACAGTCACCTATACCTGTTGTGACAGGAGGATGTAAGTTGGGAACCATACCTTTTTCCAGTTACAGGTGATGACATGCCTCTCCTGTCTTTTCTTCAGGGAGTATAGCCTCAGAGGTTTCTGTTGTTCTTAGTAATTTAGGTCCTTTACATTATTATAGGCATTGAAAGATCTCTGAACATTTTCTAATTCTCACAGTTTGTAGGTAGATCTGGTTGAGACCCTTCCATTCCCTCCCCATTTCCATGCCTTGTAACGGGTAGGTCTTAATACTCCATCTATTTCTGGCCCTCTGTCTTACCTTCCATTGCACCCTTGCTTAATTATTCTTATCTTTCTGAACCTCCATCTCCTTCCTTGCCTCCTTATGGTTGAATAAATATATTAATAATTAAAATGTTGAATTGTGTTGTTTTTTCATTATGATTAGAAGAACATATAGTATTATTTACAGAAGAGACTGGACATTACTGATGAGTTATATGTAACTGAATCTAGCAGGCGTACAGCAGGTAGAAATGCATCTAGAGGCCCTACCTGCTGGTAAAGCTGCCACTGTAGGTGACCCATTAGCAGAATTCCCTCAAAGGTCACACCTGCTTTTAGAACTCCTTCTGTGGGCTGCAACTGCCAGTAGAACTCTGTTGGCAACAAATGCTGGCAGCACTATGAATTATGCCTGCCATTTAAAACTGTCTTTGTAGGGCACATGTGTTGGTAAAACTTCTGCCTCTGTGAGCCATGCTTGCCAGTAGAACTCTCTTTAAATCCCATCTAATGGTAGAACTCCCTGTGTAGATCACAATGACCATGAAATCTCCCTCTTTAAGCCACATATGCTCTTAGATGATAACTTAACATGAAACTTTGCTTTATAAGTTTTTTCTTGGTAACTGTAACTTAATCTTCCTTAGCCCCTCCTCCTCTCCCAGTGCCCAGTAATTTCCCTTTTTATGCCTCCACATGTGTATAGTGATGTAAGTTCACAAAGTTTTAGGTCCTCAAGATCTGAGTCAAAAGTCCTGGGATTGGAGATCATTAGGGTAGTCAAATGCCCCAGGATCCAGGGTCGTCAAAGGTTCCAGGATCTGATGTCATAAGGGTAGTCGCAAGTTCTAAGATCTTGAAGCATTATGCTTGTCATATATTCCAAATCCATTAAGATAAAGGTATGGACAAGTAGGCAGCACTCAGAAGGGAGCTGGATGGGATAGGCCTGAGCTGTCTGCTCCTTAATATCCTCTTAGACTAAGATATTTCACACATTCTGTTGTGCCACACAAGCCAACACGAGGCACTGAGAAGGTTAACCCTACATTCTGCTTGAATAAGCTTGCCTCTGCCTTTTCTCCTGCTTGGATATTGTTCTTGCTCTTAGAGAAAGTTGGGTAACAGCAAAATCATTCATTGTGGTATGGATTTCAACAAATGTACCTTGTTTTTGAAATCATGAAAGCAGCTGTGTCATCTTCAAGTGTCATTTTGTAAGCAAATGATAAAAGAAAGATACAGAAATGTAGAGTTGTTTCATTGACTGCTGGGTAGGATTTGGCTAGGGATTACACATAGGAAACTAGTATCATGCAGCAGTTTCTGTGACATACATGAAACCCAATTTCATGTACTCTTAGTGCTTGTACTGCATACATGGTCTTGGACATGATCATTCCCATTTAGATACAAAGTTTAACTGTAAGATGATTTGGCTTCATACCATACAGCCATAATTTTGCAGTTATTCTCCTCCTTGCAGTTTAATGTTCCTCCTTCATTTCATATGAATCATCTCTATATATCATGTCCTTTTTCCCTCGTCTATCCTTTCTTGATGCCCTGGCACTGTTTCAGACTTCGACCTAGACAACGAGGCAGACAAGATAGGCTTCATGATCAAGCGTATCAAGGTGCATACACAAGAAGCACTGAAGGATCCTGGCTACCGCTTCCCGGGCAACTATGGCGTTGAGAAGTTCTTGGAACTCTTTTCAGAGGAGGACTACGATGCCTTCTGCCTCGCTTACATGTTCACTTATAGGTTTGTTCTCTTGTACATTAAACTTGTTTGTTCACCTAGAGATATATCCTCCTGTACCCTAAATTGCTCAGTAGTACATCTTTATGTATGCTTGATTATTCACATACAGGTCATCCTTACATACGCTTGATTGTTCGAGTGTAGGTGTGCCTTATTTATACTGGATTGTTATCTTAGAGGTACAGCCTCATATTTATTTGTTTATATTTATTACACTTGATCGCCATTTCCTGTGTCAGTGAGGTAGTGCCAGGAAACAGATGAAGAAAGACCCCTCCACTCACATACACACATGTATGTACATACATGCACATACATACATATACATATAATACATACACATGTACATACACAGACATATACATACCAACACATGTACATATTTATACTTGCTTGCTTTCATCCATTCCTGGCACTACCCTGCCCCTCAGGAAACAGCAATAGGTCACAGTGGTATATGTAAGTATATGTGTATGTTTGGTAAAGTGTGTGAAAGAAGAAAGCTTAGAGTAAATGTGAATAAGAGCAAGGTTATTAGGTACAGTAGGGTTGAGGGACATTTCAATTGGGAGGAAAGTTTGAATGCAGAAAAACTGGAGGAAGTGAAGTGTTTCAGATATCTGGGAGTGGATTTGGCAGCAGATGGAACCGTGGAAGCGGAAGTGAATCATAGGGTGAGGGAGGGGGCGAAAGTTCTGGGAGTGTTGAAGAATGTGTGGAAGTTGAGAACATTATCTTGGAAAGCAAAAATGGGTATGTTTGAAGGAATAGTGGTTCCAACAATGTTATATGGTTGCGAGGCATGGGCTATAGATAGGGTTGTGCGGAGTAGGGTGGATGTGCTGGAAATGAGATGTTTGAGGACAGTATGTGGTGTGAGGTGGTTTGATCGAGCAAGTAATAATAGGGTAAGAGAGATGTGTGGTGATAAAAAGGGTGTGGTTGAGAGAGCAGAAGAGGGTGTTTTGAAATGGTTTGGTCACATGGAAAGAATGAGTGAGGAAAGATTGACGAAGAGGATATATGTGTCAGAGGTGGAGGGAACGAGGAGAAATGGAAGACCAAATTGGAGGTGGAAAGATGGAGTGAAAAAGATTTTGAGTGATCGGGGCCTGAACATGCAGGAGGGTGAAAGGCGTGCAAGGAATAGAGTGAATTGGAACGATGTGGTATACTGGGGTTGACGTGCTGTCATTGGATTGAACCAGGGCATGTGAAGCATCTGGGGTAAACCATGGAAAGTTGTGTGGGGCCTGGATGTGGAAAGGGAGCTGTGGTTTTGGTGCATTATTACATGACAGCTAGAGACTGAGTGTGAACGAATGTGGCCTTTGTTGTCTTTTCCTAGCACTACCTCGCACACATGCAGGGGGATGGGGTTGTAATTTCATGTGTGGCGGGGTGGCGATGGGAACAAATAAAGGCAGACAGTATGAATTATGTACATGTGTATATATGTATATGTCTGTGTGTGTGTATATATATATGTATACGTTGAGACGTATAGGTATGTATATTTGAGTGTGTGGACGTGTATGTATATACATGTGTATGTGGGTGGGTTGGGCCATTCTTTCATCTGTTCCCTTGCACTACCTCTCTAATGCGAAAGACAGTGACAAAGTAAAATAAATAAATAATAAATGTATATGTATGGGTGTTTATGTATATATGTGTGTACATGAGTAGATGTGCTATTCTTTGTCTGTTTCCTGGCGCTACCTCGCTGGTGTGGGAGACAGCAATCAAGTATAATAAATAGAAAAATATATATATCCCTGGGGATAGGGGAGAAAGAATACTTCCCATGTATTATTCCCCATGTGTCATTGAAGGTGACTTAAAGGAACAAAAGCAAGGGGCTGGAAACCCTCCTCTTCTTGGATTTCAATTTCTGAAAGTGGAAATAGAAGAAATCAAGTGGGGAGTGCTCGTCCTCCTTGAAGGCTCAGATTGGGGTGTCTGAATGTGTGTGGATGTAACCAAGATGAGAAGAAAGGAGAGATGAATAGTATGCTTGAGGAAAGAAACCTGGATGCTCTGGCTCTGAGGGAAACAAAGCTCAAGGGTAAAGGGGAAGAATGGCTTGGAAAATTCTTGGGAGTAAAGTCGGGTTGGTGAGAGGGCAAGAGCTAAGGAAGGAGAAGCACTACTCCTGAAGCAGGAGTTGTGGGAGTGTGTGATAAGAGTGTAAGAAAGTAAATTTTAGATTGATGTGGGTAAAACTGAAAGTGGATGGAGAGAGATGGGTGATTATTGTTGCTTATGCACCTGGCCATGAGAAGAAAGATCCTGAGAGGCAAGTGTTTTGGGAGCAGCTGAGTGAGTGTGTCAGTAGCTTTGGTGCACCGGACTGGGTATTAATGATGGGTGATTTAAATGCGAGGTGAGTATTGTGGCCGTTGAGGGTATAATTGGCATACATTGGGTATTCAGTGTTATGAATGGAAATGGTGAAGAAATTGTGTATTTGTCTGCTGAAAAAAGACTGGTGATTGGGGATAAGTATATGTATGAGAATGTGAGAGATAATCAAAGGGCATTATTAGATCACGTGTTAATTGATAGGCGTGTAAAAGAGACTTTTGGATGTTAATGTGTTGAGAGGGGCAGCTGGTGGGAAGTCTTATCACTATCTTGTGGAGGCAAAGGTGAAGATTTGTAGGTTTACAAAAAAAGAAGAGAAAATGTTGGGGAGAAGAGAGTGGTGAGAGTAAGTGAGTTTTGAAAGGAGACTTGTGTGGGAAAGTACCAGGAGAGATTAAGTATAGAATAACAAAAGGTGAGAGCAAAAGACATGAGGGGAGTGGTTGAGGAATGGGACGTATTTAGGGAAGCATTGATGACGTGCAAAAGATGCATGAGGCATGAGAGAGGTGGGAGGTTGGCAGATTAGAAAGGATAGTGAGTGGTGGGATGAAGTAAAGTTGTTAGTGAAGGAGGAAAGAGAGGCATTTGGACGATACTTACAATGAAGGAGTACAAATGATGGGGAGATGTATAAAATAAAGCGGCAAGAGGTCAAGAGAAAGGTGTGTGTCATAGAAGGCAACTAAAAGGGGAGGGAGCGGGTGGCTGGAATTCCTTTTATCCCGTTTTTTACTTTTCCAAAAAAAAGGAACAGAGAAGGGGGCCAAGTGGGATGCTCCCCTCTAAGGTTCAGTCCTCTGTTCTTAGCACTACCTTACTTATGCGGGAAATGGCGAATTTGTATGGAAAATAATAGGGAGAAAGAATACTTCCCACATATTCCCCTTGTATCGTAGAAGGTGACTAAAAGGGGCAGGAGCAGGGGGCTAGAAACCCCCCTCGTATTTAGATTTCTGAAGGTGGAAACAGAAGGAGTCATGTGGGGAGTGCTCATCCTCCTCGAAGGTTCAGATTGGGGTGTCTAAATGTGTGTTGATGTACCAAGGTGAGAAAAAAGGAGAGATAGGTTGCATGTTCGAGAAAAGGAACCTGGATGTTTTAGCTTAAGTTTGTTGAGTATTCCTAGGAAATTATATGGGAGGGTATTGATTGAGAGGGCACAGGCATGTACAGTGCATCAGATTGGGGAAGAGCAGTGTGGTATCAGAAGTGGTAGAGTATGTGTGGATCAAGTATTAGCTTTGAAAATTGTACATGAGAAATACTTTGAAAAACAGATGGATTTGTACGTAGCATGTATGGATCTGGAGAAGGCATATGATAGGGTGGATAGAGATGCTTTGTGGAAGGTTTTAAGAGTATATGGTGTGGAGGGTAAGTTGATAGAAGCAGCAAAACGTTTTTACCAAGGATGTAAGGCTTGTGTATGAGTAGGAAGAGAGGAAAGTGATTGATTCTCTGTGAATGTCAGTTTGAGGCAGGGGTGCATGATATCTCCATTTGCTTATGGATGGGGTGGTGAGGGAGGTGAATGCAAGAGTTTTAGAGAGATGGGCAAGTATGTAGTCTGTTGTGGGTGAGAGGGCATGGGAAATGAGTCAGTTATTGTTCATAGATGATACAGCGCTGGTGGCTGATTTGGGTGAGAAATTGCAAAAGTTGGTGACTGAGTTTGGTAAAGTGTGTGAAAGAAGAAATTGACAGTAAATGTGAATAAGAGTAAGGTTATTAGGTTCAGTAGGGTTGAGGGACAAGTTAAATGGGAGGTAAGTTTGAATGGAGAAAAACTGGAGGAAGTGAAGTGTTTTAGATATCTGGGAGTGGACTTTCCAATAGAAGGAACCATGGAAGTGGAAGTGAGTCATGGGGTGGGGGGAGGGGGGAAAGGTTCTGGGAGCATTGAAGAATGTGTGGAAGGCAAGATCTTTATCTCGGAAAGCAAAAGTGGGTATGTTTGAAGGAATAGTGGTTCCAAAAATGTTATATGGTCGCAAGGCATGGGCATGATAGGGTTGTGCGGAGGAGGGTTGATGTGTTGGAAATGAAATGTTTGAGGATAGTGTGTGGTGTCGGGTGGTTGGATCGAGTAGGTAATGAAAGAGTGAGAGAGATGTGTGGTAATAGAAAGAGTGTGGTTGAGAGAGCAGAAGAGGGTGTTTTAAAATGGTTTGGACATGTGGAGAGAGTGAGTGAGGAAAGATTGACAGGGAGGATGTATTTGTCAGAGGTGGAGGGAAGGAGAAGCAGGAGACCAAATTGGAGGTGGAAGGATAGAGTGAAAAAGATTTTGAGCGATTAGGGCCTGAACATACAGGAGGGTGAAAGGCATGCAAGGAATAGAGTGAATTGGAACGATGTGGTATACCGGGGTCGCTGTGCTGTCATTGGATTGAACCAGGGTACGTGAAGCATCTGGGGTGAACCATGGAAAGGTCTGTGGGGCCTGGATGTGGAAAGGGAGCTGTGGTTTTGGTGCATTAGATATGACAGCTAGAGACTGAGTGTGAACAAGTGTGGCCTTTTTGTCTGTTTCTGTTGCTACCTTGCTGGAGAGATGGGGGGGGGATGCTATTTCGTGTGTGGTGGGGTGGCGATGGGAATGGATGAGGGCAGCAAGTATGAATGTGTACATGTGTATATATGTATATGGCTGTGTATGTATATGTATGTTTTTTTTTTTTTTTTTTTTTTTTTTTTTATACTTTGTCGCTGTCTCCCGCGTTTGCGAGGTAGCGCAAGGAAACAGACGAAAGAAATGGCCCAACCCCCCCCATACACATGTATATACATACATCCACACACTCAAATATACATACCTACACAGCTTTCCATGGTTTACCCCAGACGCTTCACATGCCTTGATTCAATCCACTGACAGCACATCAACCCCGGCATACCACATCGCTCCAATTCACTCTATTCCTTGCCCTCCTTTCACCCTCCTGCATGTTCAGGCCCCGATCACACAAAATCTTTTTCACTCCATCTTTCCACCTCCAATTTGGTCTCCCTCTTCTCCTTGCTCCCTCCACCTCCGACACATATATCCTCTTGGTCAATCTTTCCTCACTCATCCTTTTAAAGTGGTTTGGGCACATGGAGAGGATGAGTGAGGAAAGATTGAATATGTATGTATACGGTGAAATATATATGTATGTATATGTGCATGTGTGGGCGTTTATGTATATACATGTATATGTGGGTGGGTTGGGCCATTCTTCGTCTGTTTCCTTGTGCTACCTCGCTAACGTGGGAGATGGCAGTTAAGTATAAAAGAACATTATATACCACTTTCAGAGTAAATTTGATAGAAGGTACTAATTGTTAAGTAAAGGGAGAAATGTTTGTAAATTTTTGTTTGTTGGCCAAACACAAAAGAACATCTACATACCTAAACCAGATTGCCTTAGAGGATTAGATGTCCCTTAGTAATTTTGTTTCAAAAAATTCCATGTAAAGATTACTTAATACTGGTGAAAGAGGGTTATCCATCTCCATACTGAATTTCTGAACATAATGTTCTCCATTGAATTAAGATACACAGTCTTTCATACACAATTTTAGCAACTCAATAAACACAGAAAACCAAGCTTATCTAAGTCATCAACCAGATATTCTAGGAGGTCATCAATTGTAACTTTTGTGAACAAGGATGAAACATCAAAACTTACCAGTTTGAAATCAAAATCAGCTTGGATACCATTAAGCTTGTTAAGTAAGTCTCCATTGTTCATAATGCTAGAATTTGATATATTACCAACTAGTGGGCTTGATAAACAAATTAGTAATCATTTTGATAAATTATAGACATTATTAAAATGGTTAATTCGTTTATTAAGCCCACTAGTTTTAATCTTGATAAGATTTGAAAGGTTTAATTTCCATGTCAGTTAAAAATTTGAAGAGCTTTAATATCTTCCCAACCCCCTAGATATTGTATTACAAGATAGAAGCCAACATGTTTTTCCTCTCACAGGGACTTTGAAGGTGGGACCCTGGGGCTGGCCTGGACGGGAGACCTGAAGAATGCTGGGGGAGTGTGTGAGAAAAATGGCCATTATCGCGGAAGCCTCAAGGTACGCCAGACAGCTGGCATTCCTGCACATATTTTTAACATAATGTAATGATGTGTTAGGGGTGCCTTGTGGATTCCCTAGCAGTACTGAAACATCTTTTGTTAATAATGAAGAGTTGCAAACTCTCATCTCTTGTCACAATTACTTTGTTCTTTAGTCCAAAGTAATGTACATGTATTTCCCACACTCCATTACACCCAACACAGATATACTTCAGACACACACTGCACATTGAGAGTATGTCAACACCACATCCTCCTCTAGGAACTGCACTGCTTCACTCACTCTGCATATAACCCGCTAAAGAGCAGTCATGTACATAATACCCCAACACTTCACCCTCCTTCCCACTCCATCTCCCCAAAGCCCTTAATGGACCTAATATTTTTGCTTACCCCTTTCAGAGTCTCAATACAGGCATTGTGACTCTGCTAAACTATGGCAAGCATGTTCCCCCTGCCGTTAGCCATGTCACCCTTGCTCATGAGATAGGCCACAACTTTGGCAGCCCTCATGACCCTGAGTCTGACACCCGCTGTACACCTGGGGGAGAGGATGGCAACTACATCATGTTTGCTAGGTAGGGAGAGGGGTTGTGTTATGTTTGTCTGGTTGGGAGAAGGGCTTTTGTCATATTTGTTGGGCAAGGAGAGATGCTGTCTTATTTGTTTTATGTAGGTAGAATTTTTTTTTAAGTTAAGGAGAGAGGCTCTGTTTTGTTTTTCAGGTAGGTAGAGGGACTTTGTCGTGTTTGTCAGGTAAGGACAGGGATCATTTCATGTTTATTATGTGCTTATTATGTCTGTGGTAATGCTTAATTATAATTGATAGTTCTGAATGGCTGTTTTATATTATTTAGATGCATTTTGAATGCTTCTTTTGCTCTATTTGGTATATCTTTTGTAATGGATGACATATTTTGATACTATGCCATATTTTGACTTGTTTTGGTAGCTTTTATTATACCTCAGTTGTTGCATTTGAAGTGAGTTAACATCAGATGTTCAGTGACCAATTCAGAATAATGATGAAATGAATGTACTATTTAAGCTGCTACTATATGGTTTTGCCAATAATGTACTAGATAGAAATGATATGTCCCCTTACCTTAAAAAACATGCATTGAAGCAAATGCCTCACAGAGGCTTTCACATTCATTAAGAGTCATTTTCACATGGGTCTTGTTCCATTTTGGCAACAGAGCGACATCTGGTGACAAGCGGAACAACAACAAGTTTTCACCATGCTCGCTGAGACAGATCAACAGTGTACTCAACTCCAAGGCACGGGATGCCAAGGGCTGCTTCACCCAGCCTCAGAAAGCTATCTGTGGCAATGGTGTGGTGGAAGTTGGTGAGGAGTGTGATTGCGGGTGGGAGGAGGACTGTGATGAAGCCTGTTGCTACCCCATGAAAAACAATCCCAAGAAGGGCCAGACCCCTTGCACCCTGAGACCCAGTAAGGTCTGCTCCCCATCACAGGTGAGACATCTTCTACTTTATAGGTATCAGCCATATCCATGGTCATCATTTTATTTTTGCGATGGTATGTACTCTGTGTTTGTCATAAGTTAGACTCAGGGTCCATTTTCATTAATAGAAGAACATGAAAAACATGCTACTGTTTGGTTGCATGTGTCCATTCTCTAGCTGTTATGTGCAGTGCACCAAAATCATAGCCCCTTGTCCACAACTAGGCCCCAAATACCTTTCTGTGGTTTCCCCTGGCTTCTTCACACACCCTGGTTCAGTCCATTGACAGCATGTTAACCCTCTGTACACCACATCATTCCAGTTCACTCTATCCTGTGCTTGCCTTTTACCCTCCTTTTCACTCAAAATCCTTTCCTTTTATTCCTCCATCTGCAGTTTTGTCTCTCCCTCCTCTTTGTCCTCCTCCACTTCGGACATATATTATTATTATACTTATACTTTGTCGCTGTCTCCCGCGTTTGCGAGGTAGCGCAAGGAAACAGACGAAAGAAATGGCCCAACCCACCCCCATACACATGTATATACATACGTCCACACACGCAAATATACATACCTACACAGCTTTCCATGGTTTACCCCAGACGCTTCACATGCCTTGATTCAATCCACTGACAGCACGTCAACCCCGGTATACCACATCGCTCCAATTCACTCTATTCCTTGCCCTCCTTTCACCCTCCTGCATGTTCAGGCCCCGATCCCACAAAATCTTTTTCACTCCATCTTTCCACCTCCAATTTGGTCTCCCTCTTCTCCTCGTTCCCTCCACGTCCGACACATATATCCTCTTGGTCAATCTTTCCTCACTCATTCTCTCCATGTGCCCAAACCACTTCAAAACACCCTCTTCTGCTCTCTCAACCACGCTCTTTTTATTTCCACACATCTCTCTTACCCTTACGTTACTCACTCGATCAAACCACCTCACACCACACATTGTCCTCAAACATCTCATTTCCAGCACATCCATCCTCCTGCGCACAACTCTATCCATAGCCCACGCCTCGCAACCATACAACATTGTTGGAACCACTATTCCTTCAAACATACCCATTTTTGCTTTCCGAGATAATGTTCTCGACTTCCACACATTCTTCAAGGCCCCCAGAATTTTCGCCCCCTCCCCCACCCTATGATCCACTTCCGCTTCCATGGTTCCATCCGCTGCCAGATCCACTCCCAGATATCTAAAACACTTCACTTCCTCCAGTTTTTCTCCATTCAAACTCACCTCCCAATTGACTTGACCCTCAACCCTACTGTACCTAATAACCTTGCTCTTATTCACATTTACTCTTAACTTTCTTCTTCCACACACTTTACCAAACTCAGTCACCAGCTTCTGTAGTTTCTCACATGAATCAGCCACCAGTGCTGTATCATCAGCGAACAACAACTGACTCACTTCCCAAGCTCTCTCATCCCCAACAGACTTCATACTTGCCCCTCTTTCCAAAACTCTTGCATTTACCTCCCTAACAACCCCATCCATAAACAAATTAAACAACCATGGAGACATCACACACCCCTGCCGCAAACCTACATTCACTGAGAACCAATCACTTTCCTCTCTTCCTACACGTACACATGCCTTACCTCCTCGATAAAAACTTTTCACTGCTTCTAACAACTTGCCTCCCACACCATATATTCTTAATACCTTCCACAGAGCATCTCTATCAACTCTATCATATGCCTTCTCCAGATCCATAAATGCTACATACAAATCCATTTGCTTTTCTAAGTATTTCTCACATACATTCTTCAAAGCAAACACCTGATCCACACATCCTCTACCACTTCTGAAACCACACTGCTCTTCCCCAATCTGATGCTCTGTACATGCCTTCACCCTCTCAATCAATACCCTCCCATATAATTTACCAGGAATACTCAACAAACTTATACCTCTGTAATTTGAGCACTCACTCTTATCCCCTTTGCCTTTGTACAATGGCACTATGCACGCATTCCGCCAATCCTCAGGCACCTCACCATGAGTCATACATACATTAAATAACCTTACCAACCAGTCAACAATACAGTCACCCCCTTTCTTAATAAATTCCACTGCAGTACCATCCAAACCTGCTGCCTTACCGGCTTTCATCTTCCGCAAAGCTTTCACTACCTCTTCTCTGTTTACCAAATCATTTTCCCTAACCCTCTCACTTTGCACACCACCTCGACCAAAACACCCTATATCTGCCACTCTGTCATCAAACACATTCAACAAACCTTCAAAATACTCACTCCATCTCCTTCTCACATCACCACTACTTGTTATCATCTCCCCATTTGCGCCCTTCACTGAAGTTCCCATTTGCTCCCTTGTCTTACGCACTTTATTTACCTCCTTCCAGAACATCTTTTTATTCTCCCTAAAATTTAATGATACTCTCGCACCCCAACTCTCATTTGCCCTTTTTTTCACCTCTTGCACCTTTCTCTTGACCTCCTGTCTCTTTCTTTTATACATCTCCCACTCAATTGCATTTTTTCCCTGCAAAAATCGTCCAAATGCCTCTCTCTTCTCTTTCACTAATACTCGTACTTCTTCATCCCACCACTCACTACCCTTTCTAATCAACCCACCTCCCACTCTTCTCATGCCACAAGCATCTTTTGCGCAATCCATCACTGATTCCCTAAATACATCCCATTCCTCCCCCACTCCCCTTACTTCCATTGTTCTCACCTTTTTCCATTCTGTACTCAGTCTCTCCGGGTACTTCCTCACACAGGTCTCCTTCCCAAGCTCACTTACTCTCACCGTCCTCTTCACCCCAACATTCACTCTTCTTTTCTGAAAACCCATACAAATCTTCACCTTAGCCTCCACCAGATAATGATCAGACATCCCTCCAGTTGCACCTCTCAGCACATTAACATCCAAAAGTCTCTCTTTCGCGCGCCTGTCAATTAACACGTAATCCAATAACGCTCTCTGGCCATCTCTCCTACTTACATAAGTATACTTATGTATATCTCGCTTTTTAAACCAGGTATTCCCAATCATCAGTCCTTTTTCAGCACATAAATCTACAAGCTCTTCACCATTTCCATTTACAACACTGAACACCCCATGTATACCAATTATTCCCTCAACTGCCACATTACTCACCTTTGCATTCAAATCACCCATCACTATAACCCGGTCTCGTGCATCAATACCACTAACACACTCATTCAGCTGCTCCCAAAACACTTGCCTCTCATGATCTTTCTTCTCATGCCCAGGTGCATATGCACCAATAATCACCCACCTCTCTCCATCAACTTTCAGTTTTACCCATATTAATCGAGAATTTACTTTCTTACATTCTATCACATACTCCCACAACTCCTGTTTCAGGAGTATTGCTACTCCTTCCCTTGCTCTTGTCCTCTCACTAACCCCTGACTTTACTCCCCAGACATTCCCAAACCACTCTTCCCCTTTACCCTTGAGCTTCGTTTCACTCAGAGCCAAAACATCCAGGTTCCTCTCCTCAAACATACTACCTATCTCTCCTTTTTTCACATCTTGGTTACATCCACACACATTTAGGCACCCCACTCTGAGCCTTCGAGGAGGATGAGCACTCCCCGCGTGACTCCTTCTTCTGTTTCCTCCCCTCCTTGTATTAACTTTCTAAAATGGGAAACGGACATATATATATCCTCTTTTTATTCCTTTCATTATTTAATTCTGTCAGTATGTCTAGACCATTTAAGCACACCCATTTCAGCTTTCTCAGCTACACTTTTTTTTTTTATTATTATTACTACACCCCTATCCAAGCCTTTATTACTAGCTTATTCAAACCACCTATTTTCCTTAAACATTTAATTTCCAACTCATCCACCCTCACATTTATATAACATTTTTGGAACAACTATACCTTAGACTTACCCATTCTCCTCTCCCAGATAACATCCTCATTTTTCACACATTCTTTAATTTTTCTAAAGCCTTTTCCCCCTCATCCACTCACCTCTCTGTCCCTGGTTCCATTTGCTGCATATCCATTCCTAGTTGTCGAAAATGCTTTACTTCCTCCATATTTTCTTCATTCAAACTCACAACCCAACAAACCTGTCCCTTACCCTACTAGACCTAATAACCTTGTTTTACTCTTAATTTCCTCCTTCACACACTTGCAAAATCAGCCACCTCCTTCAGCAGATGCTTACTTAAATCTACCACCAGTGCTAAGTCATAAGCAAACAGCAACTGACTCACTCCTCAGTTTTCTCATCCCTCACAGACTGCATACTTGTTGCTCTCTCCAAGACTTTATTTACCTCCCTCACCACCCCATCCATAAACAAGTTAAATTGCCTTGATGACATCACACACCCATTCTGCAGGCCATTCTTTATTTGGAACCAGTCATTCTCCTTTCTTCCTATTCTTACACATGCTTTACATCCCATGTAAAATTTTACCATTGATTTTAGCAGCTTTCCTTCCACACCATATATTCGTAAGACCTTCCACAAGACGACCTCTATCAACCCTATCATATGCTATCTCAGATCCATAAATGCCACATACAGACCCTTTTGTTTCTTTTAATATTTCTCACACATTCTTCAAAGCAAACACCCAATCCACACATCCTCTACCACTTCTGAAACCACTCTGTTCCTCCTTGGTCTTCACCCTCTCAGTCATTATTATCCCATACAACTTGCTAGATAAACTCAACAAAGTTATACCTTTGTAGTTTGAACACTCACTGTTGTCTCCTGGCCTTTATACAGTGGCACTATCCATGCATATTGTCAATCCTCAGGCACCTCACCATGATCCGTGTTTGCATTGGAAATCCTGTTACTTATAGTTATGTTGTTAGAGGAAGATATAGCCCGTTTTTTACTGAAATGTGTTTTATCATAGTATTTTGTAAGAGAGTCTGTTTTAACCTCAAACATATTATCAGTCTTTCAGTTAGGTCAGAATGAATTCAGTATAATATTTTACAAGCACATGCAATATATATTTCATAAGATAACAGCAGTGGCACATTCCTTGCAGGGTCCCTGCTGCACACATGACTGCCGCCTGAGGGTGGGTGACAAGTGTCGTGATGACAATGGCTGCCGAGACTCCTCCTTCTGTAATGGTCGTGGTCCACAGTGTCCTCCATCCACCAACAAGCCTAACAAGGTAGGTGATCCACTCCACAGGTCCTGCTGCAATGTGCCTAAATTCTGTTTATTAGTTATATAATCCCAGGAACCCTTTTAGAAAGCTCTTGCAGCTTCAAGGTTGTGCTGCATCTGGTAATAGGGATATGATGGCCTCCTTTGAAGTGAGAAGATTCCAGATGATATATATGTATATATATATTTTATTTATTTATTTTGCTTTGTCGCTGTCTCCCCTATCCCTGGGGATAGGGGAGAAAGAATACTTCCCACGCATTCCTCACGTGTCATAGAAGGTGACTAAAGGGGACGGGAGTGGGGGGCTAGAAACCCTCCCCTCCTTGTATTTTAACTTTCTAAAAGGGGAAACAGAAGAAGGAGTCACGCGGGGAGTGCTCATCCTCCTCGAAGGCTCAGATTGGGGTGTCTAAATGTGTGTGGATGTAACCAAGATGAGAAAATGGAGAGATAGGTAGTATGTTTGAGGAGAGGAACCTGGATGTTTTGGCTCTGAGTGAAAGGAAGCTCAAGGGTAAAGGGGAAGAGTGGTTCGGGAATGTCTTGGGAATAAAGTCAGGGGTTAGTGAGAGGACAAGAGCAAGGGAAGGAGTAGCACTACTCCTGAAACAGGAGTGGTGGGAGTATGAGATAGAGTGTAAGAAAGTAAACTCTAGATTGATATGGGTAAAACTGAAAGTTGATGGAGAGAGATGGGTGATTATTGGTGCATATGCACCTGGGCATGAGAAGAAAGATCATGAGAGGCACGTGTTTTGGGAGCAGCTGAATGAGTGTGTTAGTGGTTTTGATGCACGAGACCGGGTTATAGTGATGGGCGATTTGAATGCAAAGGTGAGTAATGTGGCGGTTGAGGGAATAATTAGTATACATGGGGTGTTCAGTGTTGTAAATGGAAATGGTGAAGAGCTTGTAGATTTATGTGCTGAAAAAGGACTGGTGATTGGGAATACCTGGTTTAAAAAGAGATATACAAAAGTATACGTATGTAAGTAGGAGAGATGGCCAGAGAGCGTTATTGGATTACGTGTTAATTGATAGGCACGCGAAAGAGAGACTTTTGGATGTTAATGTGCTGAGAGGTGCAACTGGAGGGATGTCTGATCATTATCTTGTGGAGGTGAAGGTGAAGATTTGTAGAGGTTTTCAGAAAAGAAGAGAGAATGTTGGGGTGAAGAGAGTGGTGAGAGTGAGCGAGCTTGGGAAGGAGACTTGTGTGAGGAAGTACCAGGAGTGACTGAATACAGAATGGAAAAAGGTGAGAACAAAGGACGTAAGGGGAGTGGGGGAGGAATGGGATGTATTTAGGGAAGCAGTGATGGCTTGTGCAAAAGATGCTTGTGGCATGAGAAGCATGGGAGGTGGGCAGATTAGAAAGGGTAGTGAGTGGTGGGATGAAGAAGTAAGATTATTAGTGAAAGAGAAGAGAGAGGCATTTGGACGATTTTTGCAGGGAAATAATGCAAATGAGTGGGAGATGTGTAAAAGAAAGAGGCAGGAGGTCAAGAGAAAGGTGCATGAGGTGAAAAAGAGGGCAAATGAGAGTTGGGGTGAGAGAGTATCATTACATTTTAGGGAGAATAAAAAGACGTTTTGGAAGGAGGTAAATAAAGTGCGTAAGACAAGGGAACAAATGGGAACTTCAGTGAAGGGGGCTAATGGGGAGATGATAACAAGTAGTGGTGATGTGAGATGGAGATGGAGTGAGTATTTTGAAGATTTGTTGAATGTGTTTGATGATGTAGAGTGGGAGATATAGGGTGTTTTGGTCGAGGTGGTGTGCAAAGTGAGAGGGTTAGGGAGAATGATTTGGTAAACAGAGTAGAGATGGTAAAAGTTTTGCGGAAGATGAAAGCCGGCAAGGCAGCGGGTTTGGATGGTATTGCAGTGGAATTTATTAAAAAAGGGGATGACTGTATTGTTGACTGGTTGGTAAGGTTATTTAATGTATGTATGACTCATGGTGAGGTCCCTGAAGATTGGCGGAATGCTTGCATAGTGCCATTGTACAAAGGCGAAGGGTATAAGAGTGAGTGCTCAAATTACAGAGGCATAAGTTTTTAAGTATTGGGAAATTATATGGGAGGGTATTGATTGAGAGGGTGAAGGCATGTACAGAGCATCAGACTGGGGAAGAGCAGTGTGGTTTCAGAAGTGGTAGAGGATGTGTGGATCAGGTGTTTGCTTTGAAGAATGTATGTGAGAAATACTTAGAAAAGCAAATGGATTTGTATGTAGCATATATGGATCTGGAGAAGGCATATGATAAAGTTGATAGAGATGCTCTGTGGAAGGTATTAAGAATATATGGTGTGGGAGGCAAGTTGTTGAAGGCAGTGAAAAGTTTTTATCGAGGATGTAAGGCATGTGTACGAGCGGGAAGAGAGGAAGGTGATTGGTTCTCAGTGAATGTTGGATTGCGGCAGGGGTGCATGATGTCTCCATAGTTGTTTAATTTGTTTATGGATGGGGTTGTTAGGGAGGTGAATGCAAGAGTTTTGGAAAGAGGGGCAAGTATGCAGTCTGTTGTGGATGAGAGAGCTTAGGAAGTGAGTCAGTTGTTGTTTGCTGATGATACAGCGCTGGTGGCGGATTCATGTGAGAAACTGCAGAAGCTGGTGACTGAATTTGGTAAAGTGTGTGAAAGAAGAAAGTTGAGAGTAAATGTAAGTAAGAGCAAGGTTATTAGGTACGGTAGGATTGAGGGACAAGTCAACTGGGAGGTAAGTTTGAATGGAGAAAAACTGGAGGAAGTAAAGTGTTTTAGTTATCTGGGAGTGGATTTGGCAGCGGATGGAACCATGGAAGCGGAAGTGAATCATAGGGTGGGGATGGGGACGAAAGTCCTGGGAGCATTGAAAAATGTGTGGAAGTCGAGAACATTATCTTGGAAAGCAAAATGGGGTATGTTTGAAGGAATAGTGGTTCCAGCAATGTTATATGGTTGCGAGGTGTGGGCTATAGCTAGAGTTGTGTGGAGGAGGGTGGATGTGCTGGAAATGAGATGTTTGAGGACAATGTGTGGTGTGAGGTGGTTTGATCGAGTAAGTAATGAAAGGGTAAGAGAGATGTGTGGTAATAAAAAGAGTGTAGTTAAGAGAGCAGAAGAGGGTGTTTTGAAATGGTTTGGTCACATGGATAGAATGAGTGAGGAAAGATAGACCAAGAGGATATATGTGTCAGAGGTGGAGGGAATGAGGAGAAGTGGGAGACCAAATTGGAGGTGGAAAGATGGAGTGAAAAAGATTTTGAGTGATCGGGGCCTGAACATGCAGGAGTGTGTAAGGTGTGCAAGGAATGGAGTGAATTGGAATGGTGTGGTATACCGGGGTCAACGTGCTGTCAATGGATTGAATCAGGGCATGTGAAGCATCTGGGGAAAACCATGGAAAGTTGTGTAGGGCCTGGATGTGGAAAGGGAGCTGTGGTTTCAGTGCATTATACATGACAGCTAGAGACTGAGTGTGAACGAATGTGGCCTTTGTTGTCTTTTCCTAGCGCTACCTCATTCACATGCGGGGGAAAGGGGTTGTCATTTCATGTGTGGCGGGATGGTGATGGGAATGAATAAGGGTAGACAGTATGAATTATGTACATGTGCATATATGTATATGTCTGTGTGTGTGTATATATATGTATATATATATTTTATTTATTTATTTTGCTTTGTCGCTGTCTCCCGCGTTTGCGAGGTAGCGCAAGGAAACAGACGAAAGAAATGGCCCAACCCCCCCCCCCATACACATGTATATACATACGTCCACACACGCAAATATACATACCTACACAGCTTTCCATGGTTTACCCCAGACGCTTCACATGCCTTGATTCAATCCACTGACAGCACGTCAACCCCTGTATACCACATCGCTCCAATTCACTCTATTCCTTGCCCTCCTTTCACCCTCCTGCATGTTCAGGCCCCGATCCCACAAAATCTTTTTCACTCCATCTTTCCACCTCCAATTTGGTCTCCCTCTTCTCCTCGTTCCCTCCACCTCCGACACATATATCCTCTTGGTCAATCTTTCCTCACTCATTCTCTCCATGTGCCCAAACCACTTCAAAACACCCTCTTCTGCTCTCTCAACCACGCTCTTTTTATTTCCACACATCTCTCTTACCCTTACGTTACTCACTCGATCAAACCACCTCACACCACACATTGTCCTCAAACATCTCATTTCCAGCACATCCATCCTCCTGCGCACAACTCTATCCATAGCCCACGCCTCGCAACCATACAACATTGTTGGAACCACTATTCCCTCAAACATACCCATTTTTGCTTTCCGAGATAATGTTCTCGACTTCCACACATTCTTCAAGGCCCCCAGAATTCTCGCCCCCTCACCAACCTATGATCCACTTCCGCTTCCATGGTTCCATCCGCTGCCAGATCCACTCCCAGATATCTAAAACACTTCACTTCCTCCAGTTTTTCTCCATTCAAACTCACCTCCCAATTGACTTGACCCTCAACCCTACTGTACCTAATAACCTTGCTCTTATTCACATTTACTCTTAACTTTCTTCTTCCACACACTTTACCAAACTCAGTCACCAGCTTCTGCAGTTTCTCACATGAATCAGCCACCAGCGCTGTATCATCAGCGAACAACAACTGACTCACTTCCCAAGCTCTCTCATCCCCAACAGACTTCATACTTGCCCCTCTTTCCAAAACTCTTGCATTTACCTCCCTAACAACCCCATCCATAAACAAATTAAACAACCATGGAGACATCACACACCCCTGCCGCAAACCTACATTCACTGAGAACCAATCACTTTCCTCTCTTCCTACACGTACACATGCCTTACCTCCTCGATAAAAACTTTTCACTGCTTCTAACAACTTGCCTCCCACACCATATATTCTTAATACCTTCCACAGAGCATCTCTATCAACTCTATCATATGCCTTCTCCAGATCCATAAATGCTACATACAAATCCATTTGCTTTTCTAAGTATTTCTCACATACATTCTTCAAAGCAAACACCCAATCCACACATCCTCTACCACTTCTGAAACCACTCTGTTCTCCATGGTCTTCACCCTCTCAGTCATTATTATCCCATACAACTTGCTAGATAAACTCAACAAAGTTATACCTTTGTAGTTTGAACACTCACTGTTGTCTCCTGGCCTTTATACAGTGGGCACTATCCATGCATATTGTCAATCCTCAGGCACCTCACCATGATCCGTGTTTGCATTGGAAATCCTGTTACTTATAGTTATGTTGTTAGAGAAGATATAGCCCGTTTTTTACTGAAATGTGTTTTATCATAGTATTTTGTAAGAGAGTCTGTTTTAACCTCAAACATATTATCAGTCTTTCAGTTAGGTCAGAATGAATTCAGTATAATATTTTACAAGCACATGCAATATATATTTCATAAGATAACAGCAGTGGCACATTCCTTGCAGGGTCCCTGCTGCACACATGACTGCCGCCTGAGGGTGGGTGACAAGTGTCGTGATGACAATGGCTGCCGAGACTCCTCCTTCTGTAATGGTCGTGGTCCACAGTGTCTCCATCAAACAAGCCTAACAAGGTAGGTGATCCACTCCACAGGTCCTGCTGCAATGTGCCTAAATTCTGTTTATTAGTTATATAATCCCAGGAAACCCTTTTAGAAAGCTCTTGCAGCTTCAAGGTTGTGCTGCATCTGGTAATAGGGATATGATGGCCTCCTTTGAAGTGAGAAGATTCCAGATGATATATATGTATATATATATTTTATTTATTTATTTTGCTTTGTCGCTGTCTCCCGCGTTTGCGAGGTAGCGCAAGGAAACAGACGAAAGAAATGGCCCAACCCACCCCCATACACATGTATATACATACGTCCACACACGCAAATATACATACCTACACAGCTTTCCATGGTTTACCCCAGACGCTTCACATGCCTTGATTCAATCCACTGACAGCACGTCAACCCCTGTATACCACATTGCTCCAATTCGTTGTCCTGTGTACAACCTTAACACTCCTGCACGTTCACATCCAGATCATTCAAAATCTTTTTCACGTTTCATCTCCAACACTTTGGTCTCCCTCATCTTGTCCCTTACACTTCTGACACATATATCCTCTTTGTCAACTTCTCATTTGGGGTTGGGGTGGTATGCAAAGGAAGAGAGTCATGTAGAGTGATTTGGCAAAGAGAGATGTGTTGAAAGCTTTATGTAAGATGAAATGTGGCAAAGCAGCTGAAGTGGATGGCATTGCAAATGAATCGTAAGAAAGCAGATGACTGTGTTGACAATTGATTAACGAGGATTTTCAAGGTATATATGGATCATGGTAAGGTGCCTGAAGACTGGCAAAATGCATGGATATTACCATTGTATAAAGGCATAGGGGATAAAGGTGATTGTCCATACTACAGACATATAAGTTTGTTTAGTGTACCTGGTAAGTTGTATGGAAGAATAGTGACTGAGAAGGTAAAGGCATGAACAGAACATCAGACTGGGGGGGGAACATTGTGGTTTCATAGATGGTAGAGGATGAATGGATTGTTTGTTTGCTTTTATGATTGTGTGAGAAATACATAGAGAAACAGAAGGATTTGCGTGTGGCATATATGGATCTGGAGACAGCATATGATAGGGTTGATTGAGATAGATTCTTTGTGGAAGGTCTTAAGAATATATGGTGTGGGAGGAAAGCTGCTAGCACCACTGAGGAGTTTTTATGAAGGATGTAAAGTATGTGTTCGATTAGGAAAAGAGGAAAGTGAGTTGTTCTAAGTGAAAGTTAATGTGTGGGAGGGGTGTGCAATGTCGCCATGGCTGTTTAATTACTTTATGAATAGGTTGTTATGGGAGGTAGATAAAAGAGTCTTAGAGAGGGGAGCAAATATGCTGTCTATTGGCTATGGGGGGAGCCTGGGAAGTGAGTCTTGTGTTGTTTGCTGATAACTCATCACTGGTTGCAGATTCAAGAGAGAAATTGTAAAAGTTGGTGACTCAGTTTAGAAAAGTGTGTGAAAGGAGGAAGTTGAGAGTAAATGTGAATAAAAGCAAGATTACTAGGTCTAGTAAGGTAGAGGGATGGGTTATTTTGGGGTGCAAGTTTGATTGAAGAAAATTGAATGAAGTGAAGTGTTGTAGATACATGGGAGTGGACATGGCTGCAAATAAAACAGTGGAAGTTGAAGCAAATCGTAGGGTGGATGAAGGGGCAAAGGACCATTGAGCATTGAGGAATGGATGGAAGAGGGCGAAAATGGTTATGTTTCAAGGTTTAAGTAGTTCCAACAATATTATGTGGATGTAAGGCATGGGTTATTATATATAAAGATGTGTGGAGATGGATGGTGTTGGAAATGAAATGTTTGGATACAATATGTGGTGCGAAATGCTTCGATTGAGTAAGTGATAAAAGGATAAGAAAGAGGTGTTGCGTAGACACATAAGGAGAGTGTGTTGAAATGGGTTGGGCATATAGAGAGAATAAGTGAGGAGAGTTTGGCAAAGAGGATATGTGTGTCAGAAGTAGAGGAGATGGGAAGAAGGGGGAGACCAAATTGGCAATGGAAGGATGGAGTGAAAAAGATTTTGGGGACTGAACATGGAGAAGGATGAAAGGTGCATATGAAGTACAGTGAATTGGAGCAACATGTTGCACAGGGGACAATGTACTGTACTGTCAGTGGATTGTGCCAAGGTATATGAAGAAAGGTCTTTGGGGTCTGGTTGTGGAGAGGAGGCTGTGATTTTGGTATATTGCTCATGACAGCTAGAGAAGGGATTTGGGCAAATGAGACAGGAAATAGCTAATAGGTATGAAAGAAAAAGAAAGTATCAGGTACGGGTGCACAAGTGCAAGTTATCACTCTCCTATAGTAGTCCACTTTCATTTTTAAATTCATTATTCTGGATTTCACTTCTTATACTTCTTTCACCAATTCCCACAACTCCTTCAGCAGAAGTGTTTCCCCTTCCCTATCTCTTTTCCACACATTACCTTTGACTTTAAGCCTATGACATTCCCAAATCACTCTTACCCTTTACCATTGAGCTTTGTTTTCTTCATAGCTACAACATCCTGGAAATGAGTTGTTTGAGGACAATATGTGGTGTGAGGTGGTTTGATCGAGTAAGTAATGAAAGGGTAAGAGAGATATGTGGTAATAAAAAGAGTGTGGTTGAGAGAGCAGAAGAGGGTGTTTTGAAATGGTGTTGTCACATGGAGAGAATGAGTGAGGAAAGATTGACAAAGAGGATATATGTGTCCGAGGTGGAGGGAACGAGAAGTGGGAGACCAACTTGGAGGTGGAAAGATGGAGTGAAAAAGATTTTGAGTGATCGGGGTCTGAACATGCAGGAGGGTGAAAGGCGTGCAAGGAATAGAGTGAATTGGAACGATGTGGTATACCGGGGTCGACATGCTGTCAATGGATTGAACCAAGGCGCCTGGGGTAAACCATGGAAAGTTTTGTGGGGCCTGGATATGGAAAGGGAGCTGTGGTTTCGCTGCATTATACATGACAGCTGGCGAATGTGGCCTTTGTTGTCTTTTCCTAGCGCTACCTCGCGCACATGAGGGGGGAGGGAGTTCTTCATTTCATGTGTGGCAAGGTGGCGACGGGAATGAATAAGGGCAGACAGTATGAATTATGTACATGTATGTATATGTATATGTCTGTGTGTGTATATATATATATGTATACGTTGAGATGTATAGGTATGTATATGTGCGTGTTTGTACGTGTATGTATATACATGTGTATGTGGGTGGGTTGGGCCATTCTTTTGTCTGTTTCCATGCGCTACCTCGCTAACGCGGGAGACAGCGACAAAGCATAATAAAATGAATGAATAAAAAATACTACTTATCTTTCCCTTCTCATCTTCTTATCCTTCAGCTGTATCCCTCCCATAGCTCTTCCACATATTAATGCCTGACTTTACCCTTAAGACATTCCCAAACCATTTTTAATGCTTCCTTTGAACTTTATTTCACATTTAGCTAGAACATCTTGATTCCTTTCTTCATACATACTATCTATCTCTCCCTTCTCATCTCATCCAAACCATTCAGACACCTTAGCCTAAGCCTTGAGGAGGATGATCACTCCTTATTTGGCTCTGTCTTTTATTCCAACTTGTATAGATTGATAAGTTGATAAACAAGGGAAAGGTTTGCAGTTCCCTGCTTCTGCCCTCTTAGTCACTGTTAGTGGCACACAGGGAATATGTGGGAAGTTTTCTTTCTGCCCAAGGAGATTTTAGTATTCGTAGAGCAAATAACCAAATTTTGTCCCATATACTAATCCATTTGTTAAATTATCCCTCACTAACCTTTAAGGATTTATACATTGTTTAAGCAAGAGCATTTGAACCAGAAATAACACATGTTATTTATATATTCCAGACTATCTGCAATGAAGAGTTTGTATGCTACAAGGGTGAGTGCAGCGGCTCGATTTGCTTGGCTTATGGTCTTGAGTCATGCCAGTGTGAGCGCAACCATGGTGATCCCATCACCAAGTCTTGTGAACTTTGCTGTAAATTGCCTGGCGAGAATCAGCAGTGTCTGTAAGTTTACTTCTTTACTTGTTAAGATAAACAATAAAGTTTTTTTCATTGACAGAATGCTGTCTCTGATTGTTATTTCTTACAACTGTTTTTAATATTTTTGTCACTGAAATTTGTTTTTACATTTTTTCATTTGTTAGTTCCAGGATATGTATACTAAGCTTCATCAGCTTGTTTCAGTATGAACATTAGGCAATATTGAACATCAGCCTGATAAATGTGAAATAATTTTTCATGTGTATATTTCTTGTGACATTGTTACAGACTTATGTCGCCATTATGTCATCACACTCTCTCTATCTCTGTCATTTTGTCACCTTATTATGTTTGACAATTCCCCCAAGTTTGCTTCATCCATCCAGAAACAGCTGCTAAACCCACCCTTCATCCCCACTGATACAAGCACTGTAAGTTAAAACTTTAAAGAACTTTTCTGTAACAGTTCCTGATAATATATTCAACTTTCTTATAAAACACTTTGGCCCTTTTCCAGTGTGAGGACTTACAAGTGTTTTCAATCACTTCTGTCTGCTCAATAAATTCTCAAACATTTGTACACCAACCAACATAATGCCAGTCTTGAAACCCTTCAAACCACCCATTTCCTCTTCCTCCTATTAACCTATGTATATCATCTCTGTCTTCAGTATTCAAACTCTTTGAAAGTCTGATCTACATCAGAATCAAGGAAAATATCCCACTCTGACCCATACAACATGGCTTCAGACCCAGCCACTCCACCATCACACTACACACAGACCCCACACAGCATATATGTGACTTCAACCAACCACAAGCTCCATCCTAAGCAATAACCATAGCCACAGACATCAGGAAAGTATTTGGCACCATACCCAGACATCCTCACACAATAGATACTTAACAACACTCTCCAGAACAGTTACAAAATGTGGTTTGCCAACTTCATAACCAACCATCGTGCTAGTGACTTCAGCTCAAACCCTCAAACTGTCAAGTAGAGTTTCTCAAGATGCTCTTTCTCAGACCCTCCTTTGGTCTGTTACTGCATGATCTCTTATTATCCCTGGCAAATCACAGCATGAGGGTCCTCTTATATGCAGATGAACTCATAATCTCATCACAACATCTTGACACCACAGTAATATCAACAAACATGCAGCCCTACATTACACAAGTGGAAAAATTGCTCACTGAGAAATAAATGTCCAAAGGCATGCATGGGATGGAGTGAATTGGAATGATGTGGTATGCCGAGGTCAATGTGCTGTCATTGGACTGAACCAGGGCATGTGAAGCATCTGGTGTAAACCACGGAAAGTTCTGTGGGGCCTGATTCTGAATAGGGAGCTGTGTTTTCATTGCATTAAACAGGACAGCTAGAGAATGGATGTGGGCTGATTGGGCCTTTCTTTGTCTGTCCCAGGTGTACTTTGCTAATGCAGGAAATGGTGATCAAGTGTGGAAAAGAAATCTTCCTAAGTCTTCAGTCACACTTTGAACTTTTGATCTGAGACAGATACATATCCAATGTACACCCTCTAGTCATCTTGTATGGATGGACAGTCAATCCCATCGAACAAAATGCCAGCTATTCTTGGCATCACATAGAATATACAAATGATATTCATTCCCTATACCAAATGCATCATCAGAAAAGGAACACACAAATTAAATGCCCTCAGAAGACTAAATGGCACCCAATTTGTACAAGAAAAGAATCCTCTCACTTCCTCTACAAACAGTTCATCTTCCCCTACACTTCACAGGTCTGGTCATACACCAAAGCAGCAAACTATACAAAATAGAGCACTCAGCTCAATCACTGACTCCCGAACAATCATATGCATTCAATTCCTACACAAGGAAACAAAAATCCTCCTGGTATAATCCCACCTCAAAGTGGTCAGCACTCAGATTTTTGCAACAGCACTAGTCCTGTAATATCCAAACCACTCCTAATCTAAATATCAATCCCAAAGTAGAAATGATAAGTTTATACTTGCCTCACACTTCAGTATCCTTTACTCATAGATCCCCCTTCCCTCAACAAACACAATGCTAACACAACACGTAAACAGTGAAATGACCCAATATACACTGAACAAGTGCCCTGCCAGCTCAGTCTTGAACACCTCCCCAACATACACCAGTCTGAAACCACACTCCCTTTGAACATTTATCCCTGCAACACCAAAAATATTGAGTTATCGTATTCAAAGACCCTTTGTTTTCACAGTGCAGGTACCACAATGAACATGCTAAACACCTATTGTTCAATTGCTTAATTTTTTCATGGTCAGACTGCTGAAAATGATCACAAGTGGGTATGAGATGGTGCACCTTACGTAACCATCATGGTTCTCTCCCTTCATGACAGGTCTTCGTTTGAGTGGAATGTAAAGCCATATGATATCCCAGACATGTATGCCAAGGCTGGTACGCCCTGCAACAATTACAAGGGCTACTGTGATGTGTTCAAGAAATGTAGAGAGGTTTGTACATCCATCATCTTATGTCATCAGAGAATTAAAGCAGCTTTATTAAGTGAGAATAATACCCTTATCATATTAAAAATGTAAGCTATTTTCTGTCAAAGAACCTTCTGTTTGATGTGCACCTTTGAGAATTTGTGATGATGACCTTTTGCAGGTGGACCCCTCTGGCCCACTGGCCACTCTCAGGGAGCTGCTACTTAGTGACAAGTCCCTGGCCAACCTGCAGCGTTGGATCATTGAGCACTGGTATGCCGTCCTCTTCGTCGTCCTTGCCGTCATGGTGCTACTGGTGAGTATCACAGAGCTGCTGGTGCATGTTCTAGTGCTAATGGTGAGTACTGTACCTTGAGTCATAGGGAAGGTTATGGTGCTACTGTTGGTGGAATTATTGATGAGTGTCCTGATGCTTTATTTAATATTAGTCCAGATTATGGTGCCACTGGTGAATATTAGGGAAGATCATGATATGATGGTGAGCTATGCAAGACTATGGTGCTGTTTAGTGTTGAGGAAGGTCATACATAGTGCAGCTGGAATATCAGGGAAGATCATGGTGCTGCTGGTGAGTATCGTGGAAGGTTACGGTGCTGTTGTTGAGTGTTAGTAATGGAAGATCATGTTTCTGGAGGTGGGCATTTTGGAAGGTTATGGTGCAGGTGATAATTATTAGGGAAGGTAATGGCACTGTTGGGAAGTGTTAAGTAGGGTAATGTTGCTGTTGGTGAATGTTAGAAAAATTATTCTAATGTGTCAGGAAAGATCGTGGTGCTGCTCGTGAATGTTAGAGATCATGGTGAGTATCAAGGAAGGGTACGTGCTACTGATGAGTTAGTGAGGATTATGGTGCTACTAGTGTCTCTCATGAAGATGCTGGTGTCCTAGGTGTGAGGGACTTTGGATATAAAGTTCTTATGTGTCTGAAAATGTATGAAGCATACAACAATGGTATGAGAATGGTGATGTTACTCAGGATTTGCAAGATTTTGTGAAGTTCTTTGATATAATAGGTTAGTCTTAACACCATATGTGTTCATGTTAAGAGAATAGGGTTACTTGGAACACCTTTGATTATCAGTGAATGCACTGAGGTGAATTATTGTGGTATACCTGAGGTGAAGTTCCTTACAGCATCATACTTTAGTGATGTCTACATCATAAGCATCCCAGTGATGAGGGTAACCTGATTTCCAAAATGTATGAGATAGAGGGTGTGGATTTTAGTTTTCATTTGCGGATTTTAGTTTTCATTTACATATTCATTAGTGTTATAAAACTTTGATATTATTAACTTGAATATTTGCATGTCATCAGTTTTCATATCAGTTGCTTATGAGTATTTAGCATGTTTGATTGTCTTGTATAACAGTTTTATTAATTGTTGTATGAGTGTGCGGTTGGTGCAGTTTAGCAACCAGAAGCTGACAAGAGTCCATTTACATGAGGGACCTTGGCTGGGAGTGAAGCTGTCGTGTCATGTTCATTGTGACCAACTTCAAGTGTGGCTGTCATGTCATGGTAACACTTGTGACACCCCAGAGCATGGCTAGGAGTGAGTTTGTCATGTCAGGGTCATGATGGCACTTGTGACACTCTGGCTGGGAGTGAGGTTGCCAGAGGTAGGTCATAGTGGCATACATGACACCCTGGCTGGGAGTGGGGTTGTCAGAGCTAGGTCATAGTGGCACTTGTGACACCCTGGCTGGGAGTGGGGCTGTCAGAGCTAGGTCATAGTGGCACTCATGACAACTTGGATGGGAGCGAGGCTGTTTGGGTTGGGTCATAGTGGCACTCATGACACCCTGGCTGGGAGTGAGGCTTTCATCTCTGGATCATAGTGGCACTCATGACAACCTGGTTGGGAGCAAGGCTGTCAGAGCTGGGTCATAGTGGCACTCATGACACCCTAGCTAGGAGTGAGGCTGTCAGGTTTGGATCATGGTGGCACTTGTCACATTTCTTTGGTACCAGTTGTACCTCATAGTATGGGTTCCTCATGAATTTTTTTTATAGCATGTTGGCATGAAAAGATTGTTTGGGAAAGTGATATTGCCTTTAAAGCTACCTCACTAATTATTGAAATAAGATCTCTGAGGGTCATATAGCTGGATCCTTAAAACTGCTTGTAGAGGTATAGAACCATGGTAAACTTAATATGACCATCAAAACGTTACTTCAACAGGTTGGATGTAAATCTCATACAAGTTATGGTGTCTTGTTTAACCCTCTAAAGTTTTGACATTTTTGTTTTGAATCCATTCATGTTTGGTAGCATCCTCCTCCCTCATATGGTCATCCTTGAGTGTCCAGAACCTTTATCCTTATGTAGAAAGTGATCCTTGTTTTATATTAAGCAGCAGACAAGCCAGTCCTGACTTACCGGTACATCGTCGTTGGTGGTTCAGCTGGTTTCCTAGTCAAGATTGCCCGACTATCTTTTTCAGTGGGAGTCAGTTCCGATTCATTTTGTAAATGTCTTTTATTAGTCCACTATCTCTGACTTTTTCGATAAATATGAAATCAAAATCGTTCTGAATCAGTTTTTACTTGAAGTAATTTCTGTTTGAATACTTCTGGTATGATTTTTGTTTTATCAGTCTTGTCAGTGACTGACTGACTGATTCTTCTTAACTAAAAGTTTCTCCTGATTTTGCTGTACTTTTGACTTTTCTTTTAAATTCAGTTTTCCTTGAATAAGTGGGGTTTCTTGCCTGTTCTTAGTCCAGTTCTTCAGTGGTCAAATGTGTCTTTTAGGTAGTATTTTCCAGTCCTCCCTTCTGCATAACTCATTATCTTTATGACCTATGTATCCTCAGAACCCAGAATTTCCTTTGCCTCTCTTTTCTCCTTCTCTCAGTCTCCTGGGTCTAGGCATCTCAACTATCCCCTTTGCAGATGCCCTTGATTGGTATCTGCACCATGGATCCAACTTACAAGGTGGAGCTAGAGCCCTCCTACACCTCCTACTCCTACTACTACCACGGGCAGCAGCGATGCTCGGCCGGTGTGGCGACGCCCCTCATGGGTAGGGTCCAGTCCAAGCTGCGACACACACACACCCACCCAGCAACGTCTGCCGCTCACCATTCTTGTCACAGCTTGTAGTCTTTGCACCACTAGAGAATCATTTCCAGTACAGGTGCCACTAAGAAATCATATTCATATGACAGTACAGCAGTAATGTTCATTCAGTGACCAAATAATACAAAGTAACTTACTTTTGCTCCAGTCATCATTCTGCACTTGATAAGAAGTTGATTTTGCTATTTCTTTGATTCATAGGATGGAAATATAAATTGGAAAATCATTTGCTTCAGTATCTTTATGGCAAGTGTGCTACTCGTGTTACTGTATGATTATTGCGGGCAGTATATAAGTCAGCCTTTGCCTTCTTTTATCCCATTGTTTAGCAAGTAAACAAAGGCAAGGATATAATATCGGTCCAATTCGTCTTAACTAATAAATCTTGTCCCTGTGGCCCCTTTGTTTACACTATACCAAGATAGACAGGATATGAGCTGTAGACTCCCGTCCTCCTTTCCTCCATCCACCCAAGCACTTTGATGACCTTGCTGCTGGTTGGCATGCTTGGCTCCCCTACTTTGCATTCTTCTATATCTCTTGCATAATTGTCTTCACTAAGCCCATTTTTTATTCTTTTTCTGAGAAAGGAATCTTTCTGACATGTGTAGAGATGAGCAAAGAAATCACTAATCTGTACAACAAATGAAAAAAATTGTGGATTATCTTTTATTTCATTCATCAAGGTACCCATGGAAAGACTGGTGTGACAAAAGTAAAAGACTGTTGAAAGGACAATGTTTCTCCCATTGATATGGCTCTATCTGGCATGTAAATTTGTATCCCCACGTTTTGCTATCTTGCACAATTTATAGTTTTTCCCTACTTTAAGAAAAGACATATTTCAAGACAGTTTTGATGCTGCTTATGATATTGACCATCAATTGCAGAAGCGAATGCGGCATCCAAATTGTCCTGAAATGGAAGTTTGTTACGGGGTTTTATTTTTAAGCTTTGGCATTCCTTTCTCAATTTTTATTGATATATTTATATATATTTATTTATTTTGCTTTGTCGCTGTCTCCTGCGTTTGCGAGGTAGCGCAAGGAAACAGATGAAAGAAATGGCCCAACCCACCCCCATACACTTGTATATACATACACGTCCACACATGCAAATATACATACCTGTACATCTCAATGTACACATATATATACACACACAGACACGTACATATATACCCATGCACACAATTCACACTGTCTGCCTGTATTCATTCCAATCGCCACCTCGCCACACATGGAATACCATCCCCCTCCCCCCTCATGTGTGTGAGGTAGCGCTAGGAAAAGACAAAAAAGGCCCCATTCGTTCACACTCAGTCTATAGCTGTCATGCAATAATGCCCGAAACCACAGCTCCCTTTCCATATCCAGGCCCCACACAACTTTCCATGGATTACCCCAGACGCTTCACATGCCCTGACCCAATCCACTGACAGCACGTCAACCCCGGTATACCACATCGATCCAATTCACTTTATTCCTTGCCCGCCTTTCACCCTCCTGCATATTCAGGCCCCGATCGCTCAAAATCTTTTTCACTCTATCTTTCCACCTCCAGTTTGGTCTCCCACTTCTCGTCGTTCCCTCCACCTCTGACACATATATCCTCTTGGTCAATCTTTCCTCACTCATTCTCTCCATGTGCCCAAACCATTTCAAAACACCCTCTTCTGCTCTCTCAACCACGCTCTTTTAATTTCCACACATCTCTCACCCTTACATTACTTACTCGATCAAACCACCTCACACCACACATTGTCCTCAAACATCTCATTTCCAGCACATCCACCCTCCTGCGCACAACTCTATCCATAGCCCACGCCTCGCAACCATACAACATTGTTGGAACCACTATTCCTTCAAGCATACCCATTTTTGCTTTCCGAGATAATGTTCTCGACTTCCAAACATTCTTCAAGGCTCCCAGGATTTTCGCCCCCTCCCCCACCCTATGATTCACTTCCGCTTCCATGGTTCCATCCGCTGCCAGATCCACTCCCAGATATCTAAAACACTTTACTGCCTCCAGTTTTTCTCCATTCAAATTTACCTCCCAATTGACTTGATCCTCAACCCTACTGTACCTAATAACCTTGCTCTTATTCACATTTACTCTTAACTTTCTTCTTTCACACACTTTACTAAACTCAGTCACCAGCTTCTGCAGTTTCTCACATGAATCAGCCACCAGTGCTGTATCATCAGCGAACAACAACTGACTCACTTCCCAAGCTCTCTCATCCACAACGGACTGCATACTTGCCCCTCTTTCCAAAGCTCTTGCATTCACCTCCCTAACAACCCCTTCCATAAACAAATTAAACAACCATGGAGACATTACACACCCCTGCTGCAAGCCTACATTCACCGAGAACCAATCACTTTCCTCTCTTCCTACACGTACACATGCCTTACATCCTCAATAAAAACTTTTCACTGCTTCTAACAACTTGCCTCCCACACCATATATTCTTAATACCTTCCGCAGAGCATCTCTATCAACTGTATCATAAGCCTTTTCCAGATCCATAAATGCTACATGCAAATCCATATATATATATATATATATATATATATATATATATATTATCCCTGGGGATAGGGGAGAAAGAATACTTCCCACGTATTCCCTGCGTGTCGTAGAAGGCGACTAAAAGGGGAGGGAGCGGGGGGCTGGAAATCCTCCCCTCTCGTTTTTTTTTTATTTTCCAAAAGAAGGAACAGAGAACGAGGCCAGGTGAGGATATTCCTTCAGAGGCCCAGTCCTCTGTTCTTAACGCTACCTTGCTAACGCGGGAAATGGCGAATAGTATGAAAGAAAGAATATATATATATATATATATATATATATATATATATATATATATATTATCCCTGGGGATAGGGGAGAAAGAATACTTCCCACGTATTCCCTGCGTGTCGTAGGAGGCGACTAAAAGGGGAGGGAGCGGGGGGCTGGAAATCCTCCCCTCTCAATTTTTTTTAATTTTCCAAAAGAAGGAACAGAGAAGGGGGCCAGGTGAGGATATTCCCTCAGTGGCCCAGTTCTCTGTTCTTAACGCTACCTCGCTAACGCGGGAAATGGCGAATAGTTTGAAAAAAAAAAAATAATATATATATATATATATATATATATATATATATATATATATATATATATATATATATATATATATATATATATATCCCTGGGGATAGGGGAGAAAGAATACTTCCCACGTATTCCCTGCGTGTCATAGAAGGCGACTAAAAGGGGAGGGAGCGGGGGGCTGGAAATCCTCCCCTCTCAATTTTTTTTAATTTTCCAAAAGAAGGAACAGAGAAGGGGGCCAGGTGAGGATATTCCCTCAGTGGCCCAGTTCTCTGTTCTTAACGCCACCTCGCTAACGCGGGAAATGGCGAATAGTTTGAAAAAAAAAAAAAATATATATATATATATATATATATATATATATATATATATATATATATATCCCTGGGGATAGGGGATTAAGAATACTTCCCACGTATTCCCTGCGTGTCGTAGAAGGCGACTAAAAGGGGAGGGAGTGGGGGGCTGGAAATCCTCCCCTCTCATTTTTTTTTTTTTTTTTTTTATTTTCCAAAAGAAGGAACAGAGGGGGCCAGGTGAGGATATTCCAAAAAAGGCCCAGTCCTCTGTTCTTAACGCTACCTCGCTAACGCGGGAAATGGCAAATAGTTTAAAAGATATATATATATATATATATATATATATATATATATATATATATATATATATATATATATATATATATAACAAGTAGTGGTGATGTGAGAAGGAGATAGAGTGAGTATTTTGAAGGTTTGTTGAATGTGTTTGATGATAGAGTGGCAGATATAGGGTGTTTTGGTCGAGGTGGTGTGCAAAGTGAGAGGGTTAGGGAAAATGATTTGGTAAACAGAGAAGAGGGAGTAAAAGCTTTGCGAAGATGAAAGCCAGCAAGGCAGCAGGTTTGGATGGTATTGCAGTGGAATTTATTAAAAAGGGGGTGACTGTATTATTGACTGGTTGGTAAGGTTATTTAATGTATGTATGACTCATGGTGAGGTGCCTGAGGATTGGCGGAATGCGTGCATAGTGCCATTGTACAAAGGCAAAGGGGATAAGAGTGAGTGCTCAAATTACAGAGGTATAAGTTTGTTGAGTATTCCTGGTAAATTATATGGGAGGGTATTGATTGAAAGGGTGAAGGCATGTACAGAGCATCAGATTGGGGAAGAGCAGTGTGGTTTCAGAAGTGGTAGAGGATGTGTGGATCAGGTGTTTGCTTTGAAGAATGTATGTGAGAAATACTTAGAAAAGCAAATGGATTTGTATGTAGCATTTATGGATCTGGAGAAGGCATATGATAGAGTTGATAGAGATGCTCTGTGGAAGGTATTAAGAATATATGGTGTGGGAGGCAAGTTGTTAGAAGCAGTGAAAAGTTTTTATCGAGGATGTAAGGCATGTGTACGTGTAGGAAGAAAGGAAAGTGATTGGTTCTCAGTGAACGTAGGTTTGCGGCAGGGGTGTGTGATGTCTCCATGGTTGTTTAATTTGTTTATGGATGGGGTTGTTAGGGAGGTAAATGCAAGAGTTTTGGAAAGAGGGGCAAGTATGAAGTCTGTTGGGGATGAGAGAGCTTGGGAAGTGAGTCAGTTGTTGTTCGCTGATGATACAGCGCTGGTGGCTGATTCATGTGAGAAACTGCAGAAGCTGGTGACTGAGTTTGGTAAAGTGTGTGAGAGAAGAAAGTTAAGAGTAAATGTGAATAAGAGCAAGGTAATTAGGTACAGTAGGGTTGAGGGTCAAGTCAATTGGGAGGTAAGTTTGAATGGAGAAAAACTGGAGGAAGTAAAGTGTTTTAGATATCTGGGAGTGGATCTGGCAGCGGATGGAACCATGGAAGCGGAAGTAGATCATAGGGTGGGGGAGGGGGCGAAAATCCTGGGAGCCTTGAAGAATGTGTGGAAGTTGAGAACATTATCTCGGAAAGCAAAAATGGGTATGTTTGAAGGAATAGTGGTTCCAACAATGTTGTATGGTTGCGAGGCGTGGGCTATGGATAGAGTTGTGCACAGGAGGATGGATGTGCTGGAAATGAGATGTTTGAGGACAATGTGTGGTGTGAGGTGGTTTGATCGAGTAAGTAACGTAAGGGTAAGAGAGATGTGTGGAAATAAAAAGAGCGTGGTTGAGAGAGCAGAAGAGGGTGTTTTGAAATGGTTTGGGCACATGGAGAGAATGAGTGAGGAAAGATTGACCAAGAGGATATATGTGTCGGAGGTGGAGGGAACGAGGAGAAGAGGGAGACCAAATTGGAGGTGGAAAGATGGAGTGAAAAAGATTTTGTGTGATCGGGGCCTGAACATGCAGGAGGGTGAAAGGAGGGCAAGGAATAGAGTGAATTGGAGCGATGTGGTATACCGGGGCTGACGTGCTGTCAGTGGATTGAATCAAGGCATGTGAAGCGTCTGGGGTAAACCATGGAAAGCTGTGTAGGTATGTATATTTGCGTGTGTGGACGTATGTATATACATGTGTATGGGGGGGGTTGGGCCATTTCTTTCGTCTGTTTCTTTGCGCTACCTTGCAAATGCGGGAGACAGCGACAAAGTATAAAAAAAAAAAAATATATATATATGGGGATAGGGGGATTAAGAATACTTCCCACGTATTCCCTGCGTGTCGTAGAAGGCGACTAAAAGGGGAGGGAGCGGGGGGGCTGGAAATCCTCCCCTCTCGTTTTTTTTTTTTTTTTTCTAAATTTTCCAAAAGAAGGAACAGAGGGGGCCAGGTGAGGATATTCCAAAAAAGGCCCAGTCCTCTGTTCCTAATGCTACCTCGCTAACGCGGGAAATGGCGAAGTTTAAAAAAAAAAATATATATATATATATATATATATATATATATATATATATATATATATATATATATATATATATATATATATATATATATCCCTGGGGATAGGGGAGAAAGAATGATTCCCACGTATTCCCTGCATGTCGTAGAAGGCGACTAAAAGGAAAGGGAGCGGGGGACTGGAAATCCTCCCCTCTCATTTTTTTTTTTTTTTATTTTTCCAAAAGAAGGAACAGAGAAGGGGGCCAGGTGTGGATATTCCCTCAAAGGACCAGTCCTCTGTTCTTAACACTACCTCGCTAATGCGGAACATGGCGAATAGTATGAAAAAAACAGCACTGGTGGCTAATTTGAATAAGAAACTGCAAAAAGTTGGTGACCGAGATTGCAAAAGAGTGGGAAAGGAGAAAGATGAAAGTAAATGTGAATAAGTGGAAGGTTATGAGGCTCAGCAGGGTTTAGGGACAAGTTAGTTGGGATGTAAGTTTGAATGAAGAAAAATTGGAAGAAGTGAAGTGTTTTAGATATCTGGGAGTGGACTTGTAGTGAATAGAACCATGGAAGCGGAAGTGAGTCATAAGGTGTGGGAGGGGGCAAAGGTTCTGGGAGTAGTGAAGATTGTGGGGAAAGAAAGAACATTATGTCGGAGACCAAAAGTGGGTATGTTTGGAGGAATAATAGTTCCATCAATATTATATATTTGTGAGACATAGGCTATAGATAGGGTTGTGCAGAGGGTGGATGTGTTAGAAATGAAATGTTTGAGGATTATATGTGGTGCGAAGTGGTTTAATTGGGTAAGTAATGAAAGGGTGAGATGTGTGGTAATAAAAAGAGTATAGTAGGGAGAACAGAAGAGGTTGTATTCAAATAGTTTGGACATACTGAGAGAATAAGTGTGGAAAGGTTGACAAAGAGGATATATGTGTCAAGAGCTGGAGGGAACAAGGAAACCCAGGAGACCAAAATGAAGGTGGGAGGATGGCTTTAAAAAGATTTTGGGCGATCGGGCCCTGAACATACAGGAGGGTGAAAGGTGTACAAAAAATAGAGTGAATTGGAACAATGTGGTAAACTAGGGTCAACATGCTTTCAATGGACTGTACCAGGACATGTGAAATGTTTGGGGTAAACCATGGAAAAGTCTGTGGGGCCTGGATATGGATTTGTTGGATAACACATGACAGCTAGAGAATGGATGTGAGTGGATGTGGCCTTTTTTTGCATGTTTCCTGGCGCTGCCTCACTGACGTAGGGGATGATGAAGCTGTTTCCTGTAGGGCAGTATGGTGCCAGGAATGGATAAAGGCAAGCAAGTATGAATATGTACCTGTGTATATATGTATGTATATGTGCATATGTGTATATTTATGTGTGTGAGCTGATGGGTCTTTCTGTCTCTTTCCTGGCACTACCTCACAAATGTGGGAAATGGCGATCAAGTATAATAATAATTATATATTATTATTATTATTGTTATTTATTTATAATTATTATACTTATCACCGTCTCCTGCGTTAGTGAGGTAGTGCAGGGAAACAGACGAGGAATGGCCCATCCCACCCACATATACATGTATATACATAAATGCATACACTTAAACATATGCATACATGTACATTTCAACATATACATACACAGATATATACATATATACAAATGTACATATTCACACTTGCTGCCTTCATCCACTTCCGTTGCCACCCTGCCACACAAGAAATAGCATACCTCCCTTGGGAATAGGGGAGAAAGAATACTTCCCACATATTCCCTGCATATCATAGAAGGCAACTAAAGGGGGTGGGAACGAGGGGATTGGTAACAACCCCCCCTGCGCCCTCCTTGTATCTAAATTTCTAAAAGGGGAAACAGATTATTATTATTATTATTATTATTATTATTATTATTATTATTATTATTATAATTATCATACTTAAATGCTGTTTCCCGCATCAGTGAGGTAGCACCAGGAAACAGATGAATGGCCCATCCACTCATATTCACATATACATATCAACATATACACAGACATATGCATATATGCACATGTACATATTCATACTTGCTTGTCTTCATCCATTCCTGTCTTTACCTCGCTACACAGGATAGAATTGCTACCCCCCGCTTTAACAAGGTAGTACCAGAAAAAGAGACAAAAAAGGCCACATTCATTCACACTCATTCTCTAGCTGTCATGTGTAATGCACCAAAACCACAGCTTCCTATCCATATCTAGGCCATACAGACCTTTCCATGGTTTACCCCAGATGCTTCACATGCCCTGGTTCAATCCATTGATAGCACCTCAAACCCAGTACATCCTTCCACCTCCAGTTTGGTCTTCTGCTTCTCCTTGTTCCTTCCACCTCTGACACATATCCTCTTTGTTAATCTTTCCTCACTCATTCTCTCCATGTGTCCAAACCATTTCAACACACCCTCTTCTGCTCTCTCATCCACACTATTTTTATTACCATCTGCTCTCTCATCCACACTATTTTTATTACCAAACATCTGTCTTACCCTTTCATTACTTACTCGATCAAACCACCTCACACCACATATTGTCCTCAAACATTTCATTTCAACACATCCACCTCCTCTGCACAACCCTATCTATAACCCATGCCTCACACCATATAACACTGTTGGAACCACTGTTCCTTCAAACATACCCATTTTTGCTCTCCAAGATAATTTTCTCATCTTCCACACAGTCTTCATTGCTCCCAGAACCTTCGCCTCCTCCCCCACCCCATGAATCACTTCCGCTTCCATGGTTCCATCCACTGCTAAGTCCACTCCCAGATATCTAAGAACACTTCATTTCCTCCAGTTTTTCTACATTCAAGCTTACCTCCCAATTAACTTGCCCCTTAACACTACTCTACCTAATAACCTTGCTCTTATTCACATTTACTGTTAACCTTTTCCTTTCACACACTTTACCAAAGTCAGTCACCAACCTCTTCAGTTTTTCATCCGAATCAGCCAGCTGTGCTGTATCGTTAGTGAACAACAACAGACTCACTTCCCAAGCCTTCTCATCCACAACAGACTGCACACTTGTCCCTCTCTCCAAGACTCATGCATTCACTTCCCTAACCACCCCATCCATAAACAAATTAAACAACCATGGAGACATCACGCATCCCTGCCGCAAACCGACATTCACTGGGAACCAGTCACTTTCCTCTCTTCCTACTCGTACACATGCCTTACATTCTTGGTAAAAAAATTTTCACTGCTTCTAGCAGTTTACCTACCACACCATATACTCATAAAACCTCCCACAAAGTGTCTTCACTGCTTTTAGCAATTTACCTACCACACCATATACTCATAAAACCTTCCACAAAGTGTCTCTATCACCTCTTGTTATGCCTTCTCCAGATCCATGAATGCTACATACAAATCCATCTGTTTTTCTGTGTCTCTATCACCTCTTGTTATGCCTTCTCCAGATCCATGAATGCTACATACAAATCCATCTGTTTTTCTAAGTATCTCTCACATACATTCTTCAAAGCAAAACACCTGATCCACACATCCTCTACCACTTCTGAAACCACACAGCTCTTCCCCAATCTGATGCTTTGTACATGCCTTTACTCTCTCAATCAATATCCTCCCATATAATACCTCTGTAATTTGAACACTCACCTTTATCCCCTTTGCCTTTGTACAATGGCACTATGCATGCATTCCGCCAATCCTCAGGCACTTCGCCATGATCCATACATACATTGAATATCCTTACCAACCAGTCAACAACACAGTTACCCCTTTTTTTTTTGAAAAATTCCACCGCAATACCAATCAAACCTGCTACCTTCCCGGCTTTCATATTCTGCAAAGCTTTCATTACCTCTTCTCCGTTTACCAAACCATTCTACCTGACCCTCTCACTTTGCACACCACCTCAACCAAAAACACCTTATATCTGCCACTCTATCATCAAACACATTCAACAAATCTTCAAAATACTCACTCCATCTCCTTCTCACTTCATCACTACTTGTTATTACCTCCCCATTTGCCCCTTCACTGATGTTCACATTTGTTCTCTAGTCTTACACACGTTATTTACTTCCTTCCAAAACCTCTTTTCACTCTCCCTAAAATTTAATGATACTTTCTCACCCCAACCTCATTTGCCCTGTTTTTCACCTCTTGCACCTTTCTCTTGACCTGCCACTTTCTTTTATACATCTCTCAGTCATTTGCACTACTTCCCTGCAAAAATTGTCCAAATGTTTCTCCCTTCTCTTTAACAACCTTACTTCTTCCTCCCATTACTCTACCCTTTCTAATCTGCCCACCTCCCACCTTTCTCATACCACATGCATCTTTTGCACTAGCTATCACTGCTTCTCTACATACATCCCATTCCTCCCCAGCTGCCCTTGCATCATTTGCTCTCAACTTTTTCCATTCTGCACTCAATCTCTCCTGGTACTTCCTCACACAAGTCTCCTTTCCAAGCTCACTTACTCTCACCACTCTCTTCTACCCAACATTCTCTCTTCTTTTTTGAAAACCTCTACAAATCTTCACCTTCGCCTCCACAAGATAGTGATCAGACATCCCTCCAGCTACCCCTATCAGAACATTTACATCCAAGTCTCTCTTTTATGTGTCCATCAATTAACATGCAATCCAGTAACACCCTTTGACCATCTTTCCTACTTACTTTTGTATACTTATGTATATCGCTTTTTAAACCAGGTATTCCCAGTCACCAGTCCTTTTTTGGCACACATCCACAAGCTCTTTACCATTTCCATTTACAACACTGAACACCCTATGTACACCAATTTTACCCTCAGCTGCCACATTACTCACCTTCACATTCAAATCACCCATCACTATAACCCAGTCTCGTGCATCAAAACTACTGACACACTCACTCAGCTGCTCCCAAAATACTTGCCTCTCATGATCTTTCTTCTCATGACAAGGTGCATAGGCACCAGTAATCACTTATCTCTCCCCATCCACTTTCAGTTTTACCCAAACCAATATAGAATTTACTTTCTTACACTCTATCACATTCTCCCACAACTCCTGCTTCAGGAGTTCCTTTTATTTATTATTTATTATACTTAATCACCGTCTCCCGCGTTAGTGAGATAGCTCAAGGAAACAGATGAGGAATGGCCCAATGCACCCACATACACATATATATACACATAAAAGCCCACACACACACATATACATATATGCACATGTACATATTCATACTTGCTGCCTTCATCCATTCCTATCACCACCCGGCCACACATAAAATAGCATCCCTCCTCCCCTCCATCGAGGTAACACCAGGAACAAAAAAAAGGCCACATTTGTTCACACTCAGTCTCTAGCTGTCATGTGATTGGGGAGAAGGAATACTTTCCAGGTATTTACTTTTCCAAAAGAAGAACAGAGAAGGGGGCCAATTGAGGATTTGCCCTCCAAGGTTCTGTTCTTGATGCTGCCTTGCTGACATGGGAAATATGTATGAAAAAAAAAATTGCCCATATATTTAAACAGTTGTCACTTATAAGTGATAGGCCAACTAGGAGGAGTCTTAATATTTGTTTCCCAGCTCTCCTTCATTGTGGGGAACTGTTTAGTTAGTAAATATGAAATCAGACTGGGAAAAGTGTGAAGACAGTTTTGCATGGCCATGCATGAAGCCATTTCATTGGTAAGCTTACATGCTAAATGAAGCTTATTCTTTGCATGTCAGATTCCTAGTCATTGTTTACAGTAGAGCCTGGCTGCATGGTCCTTGTGTGTGCTGGTCCTTTAGTTCCTCATACCTCAGAGAAAAGACTCACTAAGCCTCATCATTCTTTGCTGTATGTATCATTATACTGTTGAAAACTTACAGGCAGTGAAGTTTAGCATTTAACAAGCTTTTATATTTAATGCTTTCACTGCCAGAGTACTAGAGTTTCACAGCAGTCTTATCTTTGGTTGGCATAATATAATTCCTGTGAGTTAATTCTTGCATGTTGCATGGATCTCATGATGATGCATGTTCCAGAAGAAGAAACCGAGATCCGATGATGCAAGTGATTGTACTGTGGAAACTAATATTGAACAAGATCTGAAAAAGAATCATGATTGCCAGACATTATGTGAAGGTTGGTCTTTGTGTAGAGTATGGTTCCTGGCCAGTCCTACAGTAATGTTTGAAAGGAAAAATAACCAGTTATGACTGTAGCTTTTGCTCTGTAGACTGTAACCATATTCTGAGTAATTAACAATTCTTTTTCAATATACTGTAAGTATACAAGGTAGTGTATACTAGTGTATCACTAGTCATTTCATAGGTTTGTAAGGATATTATTCATAGAATTGTCAAGTCTTACTGTATTGTTTATAATAGAGAAGTGCATATCTTTCTGGTAGTGATTGTATGTAGGTAGTACACTTACCATGTACTTTGTACTAGCTGATGTATTATGCTCATGTTCTTAGCTGATGTACTATGCATATGGAATCATCTGGTGTACCATACACACATTATCAGCAGATTTACTGTGTATATAGAACCAGCTGATATACCAAGCACTTAAAACCAGCTGATGTGTAGTGCACACAGAAGCAGCTGATATACTATACAGATGTAACCAGCTGATGAACTGTAGATTGAACTAGCTAATGTACCATGCATACAGTACTACATAGATGTAGTATATACAAAATCATCAACAGTGTAGGTACTGAGCACATGCCAACTGTTGTAAATGAGTGTCACATTCAGAAGTGTTAGACTGGTATTACTTTGGTTTATTTCAGTCCTTGTAATGCTGCATTCAGTATCTTGAGTTTTTTTTCTGTTAATTCTTGTTTTTGTTTTGAAAATGAGATATAAAGACTAATTCTCAGATCCAAGAATCTTTGTCTTGATTTTTCTAGTTTCTTAGAAAATTTTGTGTTCGAGATATCTACAGTATAATTTTCCAGATTCGCTAATAGTTCAGTTACAATTTTCACTTAGCAGTCTGTTTTCTATAATGTGCTCTTTTTCATTCCATGGAGCATGATCTGTTCATTTGGACATCCACTTAGCATCTCTTCTCATAGGAGTTATGATAGAATTGATTCTCTTATAAATGATAACGAGAGACATATATCAGTTTTAGAAAGTGCCTTATTTGTGAGCTGGGCTTTTCTCCATACTGGCAAACGTGTATTGTGGAGTTCCAGTTTCACTCATCCATGTTCTTTATTTTCAGGTGGCAACAGTGAAGGTGTTCGGGAAGACACCAGAGATAGTGAAGTTGAGAAATCGGACGATCTTGCATAAGAATTCAGGAGCTTTGCAGTATTCAGTGTCTGCAACAGGAGCTACAGCCAATGGGGTCACTGCCAATGGGACTGCTACAAATGGGGTCACAGAGCCAGTAGCCAACCATGTTGTCCATCCAACTGTTGTGAGAGCCAATTTGCCATTTAAGAGAAAAGTGAATGAAGTGCGTAGAGCAGCCACTAAAGCCAAACGGGCAGCCAAGAGTCAACTTAGCCGCCCTCACAAAAAGTCAAGTAGACGCCCAGATGGTGCTGTGACATCACCCACAGAGTCTGAGAAGAGTGGCCCTGGAGCCACTGATGGACCTGGTACACGTAATGAAATACGAGTTAAAGACAGATTCTCCAGCAGGTTCTCAATCATCAGTTTTAAGACATTTAGACCTAAATCTCTTAGTCCTGATAAACATAAGAGCAAAAACCCAGACAAAAGGAAATCTAAGAGCTGTAATGATAAAAAGTCCAAATCTAAAACATCAAAGCATCATCACAGAAGTAGAAGCCCAGATAAAAAACGAAGGACAGATGGTCGTGGGCCAGAGAGCCCAGAAAAAAACAGAAGGCCACGCAGTCCAAATAAAAGAGCCAGCCTGGAAGATGATCGTAGGAAATCAAGGAATCGTTCAGTTAGCCCCGACAAAATACGTAGATCTTCTAGCCCAGACAAAACCCAGAGACAAAAGGCAAGAAGTCCTGAAAAACACCGGAAAATAGATGAAGGTAACTGGTTGATAAATAAATTTCTGGCTGATGAAGAGAAGACTGCCAAACCAGTTGTGAATGGTTCATTGATGGGTTCTCTGAATGGGTCACTCAGCTCTGTAAATGCTACATTAGGTGGGCCAAACAGCAGTCCTCAGATGGGACCTATTAGAAATGGATCCACCCGAGGTCTGCTTACAAGTGATAGCAACAGAGCAAGTCCATTGAGGGGCTTTGTTAATGAGGCTTTTATTAGTTCACCTCGAGGAGCCCGCACTCACAGCTCATTAAGAGTTACCAAATCAGTCAGTCCGGAGGGTCTTGACTTTGACTTGGGACCCAGTCAGTATCGTAGATCTATTAGTATGGAGGCCTATAATCGGCCTCCAGCCAGTCCTGATAAAAGAAAACGATCCATTTTGGATGAAGGGGTCAGTCCTGATAAAAGAAGACGTTTTAGTAGTCCAGAGAAAAGCCAAAGACCACATAGCCCCTCTAAAGAGCGCAGACTTACCTGCCCAGATAGGAACCGTCACACTTTAGATATGGAGAGGCGACGCTCCTCTGTATCACCACCAGCATCCAAGACTAACTCGTACTCGTCGGTTCCTGAGCGTCTCCGGGAGAAGCTCTCACTCATTACTGCCACACCTTCAGGCAGCATTGCCTCCATCCTGCCTCCGTCAGAAACTGCAGAGAACGTCAGCATCCACTCCTCCAGTCATTCCAGCCACTCAAATCATTGTCAGCCCAAGGACTGGGTCTGAGTGCACCTCAGACAGTGATAATTTTCAGGATTTTAGTGACTAGGGGAAATCTGGATTGTTTGTATCAGAAATAACTGCTGCAGCAGTAGTGTTGACTGAACACTTGTGTAACTGTGTGAGCAGTGTTCTGCCAATTTTACATGAACATGAGGATGCCTCATCTGTTTTGTGCCAACAACTTTTTAATTAATATTGTTCATAAAACTGAGATATACAAGTCCAGTATACTGTTATGGTATGCACACCATCAGATGCATTGTCCTGAGAAAAGGGGAGACAAAGTGAAATGAATACTCAAGAGATGTGTTTGAGGTTGTTTGCACACCCAGGGAGAACTTGTAGGAACTTCATTGATTTTTTATTTAATGGGTAATTTATTTGTAATTTGTGGATCCATCTACGCAGTGTTTGTTGCATGATGCAACTACTCCCAAGTTTAGTCAGTAATATTTTTCCTTTGTGATAATATTTTTACGTATACCCTGTTAAGTTCGTCTTGCTCAAGACTTTAGAAAGTAAAACAGCAACTTAACTCAGGCTGCCCCTTGTAGAGTTGCACTGCTCTGCAGGCAATACAGCTGCCACCTGTACAGTCAAGGACAAATGTTCGTGTTTATTGACAGGCTGACACTTGCACTTTACTGTCTTTTCAAAAGCATTCATTGCATAGTACTTCCTGAGTGACAACCATTTGTGATGGTTAACAAAGGTTTGGTCAATAAAACTAACCACAGCAACATTGTTGCAGCACTCTGCTTGTCTTCATCCATGAGTATTTAACCTTGACAGCATTATTTGGCATATATCTACAAGCCTTGTTATTTTATGTAGCCCATTCCTGCAACCAACCCCCCACCTCACTTTCTTTGCAGATGAGAAAATAACCTAATTGACTTTCCACTTTGTGCTCATACTTATGATCTCATCTCGTATTCTCACTACATGTACTCGTAAACCTATAGTGTGTAGCTTAAGACTGCTACATATTGTAACCTGTACATTGTAAATCTGTGCAAGATATTTTAATACTTTTTGACAGCTAATCTGCTAGAACTATAGTGTGCTTCTGATTGCAGACTGTGCCGTAGGAACAGTGTGTTAACATAATAGTTTGTAAAACTTATAAATCATGAGAAAGTCACTTTTAACTGATATGAAAATGGTACTATGATCCTTAGCTTTTCTCGCTGTTGTAAAATTAAGGGCCCACAAAAAGGTCGGTACATTGGGTGTGTGTTGCTGTTGTGAGTCACAGGAGCCTGGGTTAGTCAATAATTGTTTTAAGTAGTCTTCACTAGGGTGTACTGGTGTCTCAAGGAAACTTTTTTTTTTTTTTTTTTTTTAAGGAAGTTCATGTCTATTTGCATCAGTATTTCAAACTGCTGGTTAAGTTTGAAAGATAAATTGTAGTGGTTCATAAAAGTGGTATAGCCACTTGTGGTGTCAGTGTGATTATTGGTGCACCTGAAGGAAAACCATAGGGATTTCTGAATGATTTCCATATTCTTCCAAACATAGGCATTAGAATAACTGTAGGAGGATCAAGAGTTTGGTGCTGGTTGCTACAAGTTAAGAATGTAACCACTCATGAAAATACTTTAGCCTAAAGAAATATCTTTTAAATATTTTAGTATACAGTGCTTTGATCAGACAATTATCTGAATTCATTTTCAAAGGGATAAATTGTAATTACTAATTACCAATGTTTTATCCTAAACACTGTATTCATACAATAGTGGTCTTCATATAACAGTGTGTTAAACTCATCAGGATATATATATATATATATATATATATATATATATATATATATATATATGCTTTTCAGTATTCACACCTTCAACCTCAAATCTGAACATGTTGAATCTGGCAATACTGAAATAGCTATGGCGAATGCTCCAGGAATAGTATTGAAACCTCTACAAATATTGTCTTACTTTGTTGAATACGTCGATAGGTTAGGATTTGTTCACTTGCTGTGATAACAAACAAGGGATCTTCAGCCAGATATGAAGTCTATTAATTAAAAAGAAGAGCATCTGGTGGGAAATAGGGATTTTTGAGTTTCCTGCCTCTCCAACCTCACCAGGGGCATTGGTCCTACATGGCATTATTGTGTCTCCATGGTGAGTAACCCATCAAATGTTGGAAGGAGTACAATAAGAGATTAGAAGGACCACATTTTGGTATTAATGGGACCAAGTGTTAGAACTGGATGGATCCACTGTTGGGAGTAGAGGGTTCAGATGTAAAGATTAGATAACCAAATACTCAATTACATGGGTTCATAGAAATTTTTTTCTTTTTCACTTGGTTAATTCAGTTAAAAACACGGTTTGCAACAAAAGCAATCCTCTCATATTATATTAATGGTATATGGGTGGTCCTTTAGGTTGGATAGATGTTCCATTAAATTGTTCAGTGCTACTCCGTTTTGTTTATAATTTTATTAGAAAATTCTTGAAAAAAAATTAACGTAGAATGAAGTATGGTAGAATAATGTAAGTCAACTGATGTTTTGCAATTGAAAAACTAGTGTTTAAGGGTATATTATAGAACTGCATGTTTCTCTCAGCTTGTGAATACAAGTGAGAAAGAATGTGCTTCCATGTTTTATATTGATTTTTAATATTATTTCAACCACTTGGCCATGAATTTGTGACCAGAAATTGATGGGTAATGGCTTCATATTGCCTTTTGTCTTAAGGAATCTGGATATTCTCCATTTCTTGTTCCATTAGTTCATGTAAGAATCTTTATGACTTTAATCAGGATTTCATCAGTATAACCAAAGTTTAATAATGCCTGCAGTATGGCATACCCTGACCAAGTGGTTCATGAAATAGTCTAAATCTTCCTGTTGCTACTGCTGGATGGTATTTAAGTTTTTATCCCTGTTGTGTCATATATATATATAAATATTTTATTTAATAGTATGGTATGCAGAGTTTTTAGTGTTGTTCCTCATTTAATTTGAGAAAACTCAGGATCAGTACCTACTGAGAATGTTATGTAATGTAAGAGTGCTTACACACATGTAGAGAAGTGATGACATGAGCCAGAGGGTGTCATGTTGTGTGATATGTAACACCATTGTCATACTACATCTTATGCCATCTCTAAAGCCCTTGGGCCATGTCCAGAATTCTTGGGACATGTCTAAAGTTCTTTTGTTATGTCTAAAGCTCTTAGTTAAAGTTTTATGGAAATATCAAAACCATACACTAATGATTTATGAACATGACCTCAGGCTTTAGATCATTTTTATGTAATGAATCAATTCTTAATTGTTACATAATTCTTATTTGCTGAAAAGTATGAAAACTAATAATTTCCCATAATTTATGTTGTACTTCACGTTGTAAACATGGGTGATGAATAAGGTGCCATGGGTTAGTTAGGTTATATTGTGATTGCCAAGATAAACAAGGACCTTGTGTCAGGGTTCTGGTGAAATTTTACAAGATAGATGAGAACCTGTTGGCAGTGTTCTTGCTAAATTTTCCAAGTTGGATAGGAACAAATGTTCAAGGTATTTTGAAGAAAATTTCTGAGCAAGACTAGAACCTGGTGTCTAGGTTGAAATGAAATTCTCCAAGGCACATACACACACAACTATCATTGCCCCCTAAGCACCATGAGGTAAAAGAGGAGCTTGGAATATGTCGTGCCCACCACCACAGGTCCACCTGCCTTTGCCACAACACCCAGTTGGGCTGGCGTGTTTTTCATCTGCCATTCAGATTCCATTTTCTATGACATTTGCCATTAAATACTATTTGTACGACATTACCATTTTGACAATAAAATAATGAAAAAAAAAAAAAAAATCATTTCCTAAAAATAATGGGTATACATGTATTGCAGTAATATATATGAATGTTTACACATCCAGTTAAAATGTGATAAAATTTAAAAAAATATCTGGTTTGTGAACTTTTGCTACACTACTTCCAGGAAAAGCTGGTAAATTCAAGGGTGTCAGTAAGGTCCATGACCCTAGAGATCCCTTTGGATACTCAAGCAATTACTAGTTATCTAAGCCTGTCTCAGGTGTGATGCTTCACCCTAGCTGAAGCTGGTATCCATTTAACTTAACATTCATTGAATGTGAAAAGTTGGGTGAGCTGTGCACCATTTACTTATGCTGGGTATTAATGGTCAATAACAACTTCACCACCATCCAGGAACCTTACAACTCCCAGTGTTTTGTTTGAGAAGTGTACAGGTTCAACCAATTTAATCCAGCAACCTTCGGACCTGGCCATTACTGGACCACAGAAAATACTGGACAACAGAAACTGACCTCCAAGGGAACCCCCCTATGTAAACATATTCCCGACCCCTAGTCTTGCCAGCTCATTCCACATATTTTGGTGTGCTATCAAAGGTGTATATATGTATATGTCTGTGTGTGTATATATATGTATACATTGAGATGTATAGGTATGTATATTTGCGTGTGTGGACGTGTATGTATATACACGTGTATATGGGTGGGTCGGGCCATTCTTTCGTCTGTTTCCTTGTGCTACCTCGCTAACGCGGGAGACAGCGACAAAGCAAATTAAATATAAATAAATAAATATCAAAGGTTATCCCTGGGGATAGGGGAGAAAGAATACTTCCCACGTATTCCCTGCGTGTCATAGAAGGCGACTAAAAGGGGAGGGAGCGGGGGGCTGGAAATCTTCCCCTCTCATTTTTTTTTTTTAATTTTCCAAAACAAGGAACAGAGAAGGGGGCCAGGTGAGGATATTCCCTCCAAGGCCCAGTCCTCTGTTCTTAACGCTACCTCGCAACGCAGGAAATGGCGAATAGTTTGAAAGAAAAGAAAAAGAAAAATATCAAAGGTAGAACAAAGATAAAAATAGGAAATAATATAACCATCAAATCTTTAGTTTACATCAGAAGTATCCCAAGACAAAAATTAGAGTACTGATAATCATCAGTACTGATTCTGTCTTCCATCCTCAATACGTCTTCCACCTTTTCACCCAAAACATACCACTGATGGCTATGTAATCAAAGGGTATATCAATTACAATGACCTCTTCCAGATAAATTACTGGAAATCTCTACAATGGGGGTGATCTTGTATTCACAAGACTTAAGGGAGAAACACTCCTTGAGCTCTTTCTCAAGAGTATGTTCAGCAGACATGAGCTATTTTGTGCTTGCCACGGTGCCAGCAACCAAGAACTAACTAGATGTTCAGCTCATAAAAGAAATACTATTTATGATTAATAGGGAGGCTATGCAGAATAGAAAGGGGAAAATGGGATCACCATACTGTACTTATGCAGCTGAATCCACAGCCAATAATGGACTCTAGCACAAAGTATCCTGAAATCTAAATAGACCAGGCTTTATCATGGGCAAGATTACAAGCATAGGCTTACATCACACGGCTCTTGCTTCCTAATCTGGTGGGATGCTGAAAGTGGCCCCTTGTTATTGTTGTTTTTTAACAGCCATCCCAACTACCAAATAACAAAGTCTTACAAATGGCAATAGGTCTGATGTTTCTTTAATGCACAGAGGGAATCATCAAACAAAAGGAGCCTGATGGGCATTCGAATCTAATTGGCAAGACAAAGGGTAACAAATTCAGTAGCAAGTTCAGTTAAAAACTTCTTGGCAACCAGATCTGAAATGAAATTTAACCTTAAGAGGTTTAAGTTCCTGTATCTGTGAATATTCCTAAAGATCAAAATGGTATGAAAATTCCTTCATAAACCTCTGGATTACCAAGTATTAAGTAGGGAGGTAAAGACATCAGCAGGGAGACAACCTTACAATTACACCACAATACCCCACTTACAATTACACAACACCCCAGCATTACACATGCCACAATAGGAAACTCTACATCATGCAATTACAACATACACATACTCAAAATGGAATGGTTTCATCCACATGAAAATTAACTATTACTCTCAATCCCTGAAATATAATACAACATGCACCTTCACATTACCCTGAATGATAACAAATCTCCAATCATATTTGGTATCACACATGACATCCCATACATCGTAAACATACACATATAAGCAATGAACAAAGTAAGTGCCCTAAATGCTAACTGTTGATACCAAATAAGTATCCGTCAACAAACAACTTTTCTGCTCCACTCTAAGTAATGCCTCATAAACTTGGTCACCCACCCTTTCAAAAGAAAACTACAATGCTTAGTAACTGTATCCTGGTATCCAACACCAGCTCAACACTAAATTACTTTCAGTACAATAGTTTCACCCCAGCCTCGCAGGCACCTGTATTCATGTATGCCATGATGACAAGACGTTCACAACATAATGACTTGGAAAAACTGTAAATAACAATCCCTGCAACCTGATCTTAAACTACTTTCAATCAAACATACATCCATCCCAAATTAAACTCTTCTGAGAAGTATATGACAATTTCTAGTCTTTGCCCTAGACACAACTCATCTCTTCATTAATTCAAGTATTAATTCAACATACTGCACGACCCTTCATGCCCAAGGTGAAGCTTCCATACTTAAAGACACCATTTACCTATTCCCCAACAACCTTACACTTTCCCTATCCCAATACACAATGTGACACTTCTTGACCTATGAATGTAACCGACTTCCAAGGGTCCTAGGTGCCCTTTAGGCCATTGTGAATGTCTCCCTCATACAGCCCAAGCCAAGGCAGTGTCTTATCCTGGGCAGCTGCAGAATTTTGGGAAGGTGAGAAAATCCTGTTGTCATACTTCATTACTTCTTTCATACTATTCATCAATACAACAAAAATATATCTTAATCTCTTAACAAAATAAGAGTGGAACATTCTGCACTTACATTTCTAAGAGATTTTGTCTGTGTGGATCTGAAGGCAATGGTGGCTTAATGCCAAATCAGACATATCTCTTCTGATACAAGTGGTCAGTTTTTGTTCCTTGGAGCAGGCTGCTTGCGTCCCCCACTACTAGCTAGACTATGCAATACTCAGCAAGCTGCTGCATCAAATGATTACTGTGAGGCCATTGGCAATCCAAGGGTGTGTTGTTTTGATACCTGTTTCTTTCCCTACACCTCAAAGCTTTGGAACTCTCTATCCTGTCATGTCTTCCTCAATAACTACGGACTGGAACATTTTTAAAAGACAGGTTTTTCACTTCCTCCAAAATTCGTAAATACTTTCCCTTGTCTCCTCTTTTCCCTTTCATAGTCCCCTCTATATTTCAATTTAGGCCTGACCTTGACGTGGACTTTTGTCATGACTGGAGCCTAAAAAAAAAAAAAAAAAAAAAACACCATCCTTCTGATACCATTGAAGGATTTTTCTGCCTCACAGCAGCCTCTTTATGTTTGGGAACTGGTCCTCATCTGTATTCTCATGACCCCTTAACAGGTAGTAGGCTGTTGAAAGCAGCCGCCTAAAGTGGTACTACCTTCCTGACTTGAGGAACCATCTTACGCTCTCCAAGTTAGGATTGCTGGTCTTACTTTTTGTCTCCTCAAAATAGGACTACTGGGCTAATCCTGCCATCTCCTTAGATGCACCATACACATATTCAAACCTTACCTATTTTCTTCACATAAGTACTCTTGCCATTTCCTATATGATCAATTGTTTTTCAATTCAATTTTGAGAGTCCAACATATCTATGGCCCCTAGTCCCTGGCATCACAGGGTTACTAAGAATCTCTGGGTTTCTGCCTAACTCTACTACCAATGAAAGGGATGGCTCTGACAGAAGTAGTATCAACCCCATCCCTATCTGATAGACCTTCCTATTTTTCTGTTTACTATACCAACATGTGTGATCTCTCTAGTAGCCTCTCTTCTGTCTAATACCATCTGTCAAGTACCTTTCCTAATATCTTCCTTTTCTCTGAGACCCAGTTGTCTCATGATGTTTTCACTCACCCTTTTTTCATATTCAACTATGATCTCCAGCAAAGATTCTGGTTCAGAGGTGAAGTTTGTACTTATTCCAATATCAACACACCTGTTGCACACATCAAGGACCATCAATCCCCAAGTTTTGATGTTATGTGGCTCAAGGTCTGACTCCCAACTACCACACTCTTCCTGTTTTACCAAATGCTCTCTTAATTCTACAAACTTCATAGCTTTCTTTGACTATCTAAACTCCTATCATGGGACTGTGGCATCCTCTCAGCTACAAGGTGAGATCCTCTACTTAAAGGGTTTCAACATTCACTGTGGGGAATGGTTGAGTTCCTCCATACAGATGTTGGGGGATTGAAGCCCTCATGTTCTTTCTCAATGATCTTGAGCAAATTACCTCCCACCTTACCCACACTCCTGAACCCTGTGACCACTCTCCTAGTATCTGGATCTATTTTTCACCTCTCATCCATCCTGCTTATCTGGATCTGTTTTTCATCTCTCATCCATCCTGCTGTAACAACAATCTTACCCCCAATTGTTTCATCTGACAGCATCCTTCTAAGCATAAGTATTGGCACCTCAACAAAGCTTACTGAAATAACATAAAAAATTCTCTTCTGACTTTCTTTACTCTCTTATGTGGTGATGTTTCTGTCTCCACCAAATGCACAGCAGAGGTTATTCTTGCAGGAATGGAAGCATTTATCCCCTCTTCCTCGAAGACAATCTCTTCTTCCAGTCCATAGTTCAATCATTCCTGTTCTGAGGCTATTCAGGCAAGGGCTCAAGCATATTGAGCTTAGAAAAAATTCTTCCTCAGACTCCCATTCAGCATTTATTACTGCTCGTAATCATCGCAAGTATGTTATCTGTGAGGCAAAGTGTTCCTTTATTCAAAGGAAGTGCGGTAATTTCACCTCTTCATCCAATGATAGGTCTTTCTGATCTTTAAATAAAGGCATCACAATCAACTTCTGCCACTCTACCTTTGCTTCACTTTTCCATTCTGAAGGCACCACAGCTCTCTCTTCCAAAGACAATGCAATGCTTTTTGGTTCTCGATTCTCCTTTAACTCTACCTTGGAGGATCTCTAAAATTCCTTCACTCTCTAACGCTCCTCTTACTAATCCTACACCCCTCCCCTTAATCTCTTTTCAGACTGTCTAAAAATAACATCTCTCTCTGGACACAAGTAAGATTTATGGTCCTTATAATATTCATCCACCTGTATTGAAACAGCGTGCCTCTGAACTTGCACATGTGCTTGCTCATTGGTTCAAAAACCAGAATTTTCTTTCTGGAAGCATGCACTAGTTCATCCCATTCCTAAAGAGGGTGACTGTCCTAAGCCATCTAACTATTGTTCTGTAGCACTGAAATCTATAATTTCCATACTTTGAATCCCTCCTCAACTTCCATATCCTTAGACATCTTGAATCTCACAATCTTCTCTCTGATGACCAGTCATGGCTTCCATAAGGCAGGATCCAAGGGGATATTCTTTTCTATCTTACTAATGTCTGATCACCTTCCCTGAAAGAGTCTGAGAAGTCCTATGTAGGTGCCCTTGACATATCTAATGCTTTTGACAAGGTAAGGCATCAGGGTCACATCTGTAAATTCCTCTTTTGGCTTCCCTCCCAGGAACACTTAGTTCACTAATATCTAGCTTCCTCGCCAGCTGATCTATTTCCGTGACTGTTGATGAATCAGCCTTCCCCTCTTTCTCCATCAACAATGGTGTCCCTTAAAATGGTGTCCCCTAAAATTTTTCTCCTTTTCATCAATGATTTCCTCTCTTCTACAAATAACCAAGTGCACTCATATGCTGAAGGCTCAACATTGCATTCCTCCATACCTTTCAATTCAGCTTCTTCTTCTCTCACATAAACCATATCTTATCTTGGTACAACTTCTTCAATAATCTCAAACTTGGATCTGGATATCTCAGTGGGGTAGACAAAATCTTATTAAGTTTAATGCCTCCAAGACCCTCTCTATTGGTAACTCCTCACAACCCTTGCACCTCCTTTGATGGTTTGGTAATTCCATCTCCTGACTCAATAAACACACTTGGTATTATTGTAACATCCACTCTTTCTTGGAAACCGAACATTACAGAAATGTCTAAGTTTGCCTCTACGAAACTGGGAGTCCTTTTTACATGATGAAATCTTTTATTCCTAACAGTTGCCCTGTTTATACAGAGGACTGATATGTCCATGTACGGAACACTGCTCTCATATCTAGGATGGTTCTAAGTCAGCATCCTTACTTGACGGGTGAATCAAAAGCCATCCGACTTGTACACTCTTACATTCTATAGGTATTACTGCATCTGTGCCCCCACTACTAACTATATCGCACAATACTTGGCAAGCTGCTGTGTCACATGATTATTGTGTGGTCATTAGCAACTCACAGGTCGGATGTCTTGATAACTTTCTTGACCTACACCTTGAATCTTTGAAACTCTTTACCCTTTCATGTCTTTCTCAGTAACTACGCCCTGGCACCTTCTAAAAAACAGGTTTTTCACTTCCTCCAAGATTCATAAATACTTTTACTTGTCTCTTCCTTTTCCTTTCATTATCCTCTCCATATTTCAATTAAAGCCCAGCCTTGATGTGGACTTTTTACTGCAACTGGGGGGGAAAATATCTGATTTAATAACACAAGGAAATAAAAAGGTTTAAGACAGATGATCTACTTGACAAAAATATAGCAATTTAAGTAAAATTTGTCTGACAAACATTGTAATATTTTTTCAATATATCTTAAAACATAGGCATTTCAAATTATGTAAAGGAAGATCCTTTTTCCTACCTTTGAAAATTATACTTTCAAGATATTGTATGATAACCTATTATATTTACATTTTAGATTATAAAGGGCTAAATGTTATATCATAGGAGGCATTCTGTAGGAAGATCTGCCATCCAGAACTTAAATTTTGAAGTCTTTTCTACATTACAGTCAAACACTTTGGTGTTGCATGACAACAGGGAGAGTATTACTTACCCAGGTCTGGCGTCATAGAAAGTGACCATGATTCTTAGTTCCGAGAGGGTATGAGCAGTGAAAGGAATTACTATATTTCTTTTGTATAGCTCCTCACTTGTGGTTAACATTTGATTTGTGTTTTTGCTTACCAGTGACCAGTCTACATAGTGATCTCACTGTGAATCCAGTGTGCCATGGGAAATTCTAAATCAATGTGGCATTACGTGTCTTTTATCATCAGATCTGAGCATTAACTAGTTTGTAGTTCCGTTAGATATCATGATCACATTTTTTGCAGTTTTGTGGCTGGTCACTGAATTACCCCCATAAGGTATTCCTTGATCAGGAAAGTGTCAAAGCAAGTGTGCCATTCAAAACAATGTCTTGCATAGGCTTTTCAGTTTTGCTGTGCAAGATTTAGAACTTTCCCTTCAGTACCTTTTGAAGCAGCCTCTCTCTGGTAGAGAATTCAAGAAACAGGAAAATGTTAAGGCTATCCATCATATTTTCAGTTATAGGCGTCTTGCAGGATCCAGATTCAGTATGTGGCTGTAGCAGCAAGTACAAAATGCTATTGCAACTACATCCAAGCCTTCATATTGTTCTGAACCCCCATTTGCTTGGATTTCTTTTATAAGATGATTAAAGATGAAGAAGAAGAGGGGTGACACAGGAAGGGATAGTTTAATTTTGAAATGGAAGAAATTAATGAAGCGTGAACATGAATATTGCTTAAGTTTTTGATACATGTGGGTGATTTTCTGGAAGCATGTTTCTGGTGCCTCATTTATAGGACCCCAGCAGACTGGGTGTGTGTACGTATTTATGTTGCATCTTTTGGTTTTTGAAGGAGATTCACAAAGCTAAGCTAAACATTGCTCACTGCAGAAGACTAAAGCCTCTCAGAGTGCTTTGAGACTTCAAGGGACTCATGGATGTTCCATGTTTGTACTGTTGTCGAGATCTTGGATTTGCCTGTAGTTTTTATCATCATTGCTTTCAAGTCTCTGCTATACTTTTGGGGCTGCTTCTTTAAAATATGAACTGAATGGTTTAATCTTTAAACATGCATGCTGTTGTATGGAGTTTTCAATGTAGGAGTATTTTTCAACTGTGGCAAATGATAAGAGCCATATTTTTTTCAATGTAGGAGTATTTTTCAACTGTGGCAAATGATAAGAGCCATATTTTGTATCCATTTTAATTTCAGCATGCATGATTTGGAGGCAAGGGACATTAGTACAGGTGAAGAGGATGACAGGTATTATCATGACCATGATTAGGAGTAATCTTATGTTCTCTCGGAGGTGCCAGAATCAGTACAGATTAGTCACAGTCGCTTTCCCGTGCAAAATTATTGTTGATATAACCTATTATATCATGTTAGTGTGTGACCCAAGATTTTGCAGCACTTCTTAGCCACTTTTCCTTATGCAGATCCATTGAAGATATAATCTATTATCAACCTCCTTGATGTTAGTGCGTGACCCAGGCCTCTCCAGCACTTCTTGGACACTTTTCCTTATGCAGATCTATAGAGGATATAATGAATCTTGAGCACTTTTTCTTATGCAGATCTATTGAAGATATAATCTATTATCAAACTCCTTGATGTGACCTAGGATTCTGCAGCACTTCATGCATCCTATCTTGCCACCTTCTATGGTTATATTATTGGATTTCATTCTTCCTGGAGCAACTATGGTATATATGTTTATGATTGCTTTTATCTTCCAGTCCTTTTTGAATTTATTTAGTCTGACTGCATCTGACTGTACTAAATGAGTATGTTCTAGGAGTGAGCATTGTGGCTACTATTTGAATGGAGTCATTGGCATATATGTCCATGCTTATGGCATCAACTGGTAAAAGAAAGTCGACCACTAAGTTATGGATGGTGTTGGTAATACGAGAACCCTGCTTAATGGAGGAAATTTGGGTGATGCTGCTAAAAAGACAATTTCAGAAGTGCGTTGGTTCAGAAATTTCACAGTAGTCTTTCTGTGAACTATAGTATGTCTAATTGGAGTAATTCATAATGTAGGCCATTTCTCTACACACTGTCAAATGCCCTGCTTATTTCTCTTTGTATAACTGTACAATTTATTCCTTGTCCTCTGGAAATGTTGAGTTTTTCTGCCACAATCACAACTGCTGTGGTGGTGCCTTTGCTCCCCTAGAAGCAATGTTGGGATGAAGAAAGTGGTGAGAGTAAGTGAGGTTGGGAAGGAGACTTGTGTGAGGAAGTACCAGGAGAGACTGAGTACAGAATGGTAAAAGGTGAGAACAAAGGACGTAAGGGGAGTGGGGGAGGAATGGGATGTATTTAGGGAAGCAGTGATGGCTTGTATAAAAGATGCTTGTGGCATGAGAAGTGTGGGAGGTGGGCAGATTAGAAAGGGTAGTGAGTGGTGGGATGAAGTAAGATTGTTAGTGACAATTTTTAAAGGGAAATAATGCAAATGACTGGGAGATGTATAAAAGAAAGAGGCAGGAGGTCAAGAGAAAGGTGCAAGAGGTGAAAAATTGGGCAAATGAGAGCTGGGGTGAGAGAGTATCATTAAATTTTAGGGAGAATAAAAAGATGTTTTGGAAGGACGTAACTAATGTGCATAAGACAAGGGAACAAATGGGAACATCAGTGAAGGGGGCTAATGGGGAGGTGATAACAAGTAGTGGTGATGTGAGAAGGAGATGGAGTGAGTATTTTGAAGGTTTGTTGAATGTGTTCGATGATAGAGTGGCAGATATAGGGTGTTTTGGTCGAGGTGGTGTGTAAAGTGAGAGGGTTAAGGAGAATGACTTGGTAAACAGAGAAGAGGTAGTAAAAGCTTTGCAGAAGATGAAAGTTGGCAAGGCAGCGGGTTTGAATGGTATTGCAGTGGAATTTATTAAAAAAGGGGGTTACTGTATTGTTGACTGGTTGGTAAGGTTATTTAATGTATGTATGACTCATGGTGAGGTGCCTGAGGACTGGCGGAATGCTTGCATAGTGCCACTGTACAAAGGCAAAGGGGATAAAAGTGAGTGCTCAAATTACAGAGGTATAAGTTTGTTGAGTATTCGTGGGAAATTTTATGGGTGGGTATTGATTGAGAGGGTGAAGGCATGTACAGAGCATCAGATTGGGGAAGAGCAGTGTGGTTTCAGAAGTGGTAGAGGATGTGTGTGTGGATCAGGTGTTTGCTTTGAAGAATGTAAGTGAGAAATACTTAGAAAAGTAAATGGATTTGTATGTAGCATTTATGGATCTGGAGAAGGCATATGATAGAGTTGATAGAGATGCTCTGTGGAAGGTATTAAGAATATATGGTGTGGGAGGTAAGTTGTTAGAAGCAGTGAAAAGTTTTTATCGAGGATGTAAGCCATGTGTATGTGTAGGAAGAGAGGAAAGTGATTGGTTCTCAGTGAATGTTGGTTTGCAGCAAGGGTGCATGATGTCTCCATGGTTGTTTAATTTGTTTATGGATGGGGTTGTTAGGGAGGTGAATGCAAGAGTTTTGGAAAGAGGGGCAAGTATGCAGTCTGTTGTGGATGAGAGAGCTTGGGGAGTGAGTCAGTTGCTGTTCGCTGATGATACAGCACTGGTGGCTGATTCGGGTGAGAAACTGCAGAAGCTGGTGACTGAGTTTGGTAAAGTGTGTGAAAGAAGAAAATTGAGAGTAAATGTGAATAAGAGCAAGTACAGTAGGGTTGAGGGACAAATCAATTGGGAGATGAGTTTGAATGGAGAAAAACTGGAGGAAGTGAAGTGTTTTAGATATCTGGGAGTGGATTTGGTAGCTGATGGAACCATGGAAGCGGAAGTGAATCATAGGGTGGGGGAGGGGGCAAAAGTTCTGGGAGCGTTGAAAAATGTGTGGAAGTCGAGAATGTTATCTTGGAAAGCAAAAATTGGTATGTTTGAAGGAATAGTGGTTCCAACAATGTTATATGGTTGCGAGGCATGGGCTATAGATAGAGTTGTGCGGAGGAGGGTGGATGTGCTGGAAATGAGATGTTTGAGGACAATATGAGGTGTGAGGTGGTTTGATCGACTAAGTAATGAAAGGGTAAGAGAGATGTGTGGTAATAAAAAGAGTGTGGTTGAGAGAGCAGAAGAGGGTGTTTTGAAATGGTTTGGTCACATGGAGAAAATGAGTGAGGAAAGATTGACAAAGAGGATATATGTGTCAGAGGTGGAGGGAACGAGGAGAAGTGGGAGACCAAAGTGGAGGTGGAAAGATGGAGTGAAAAAGATTTTGAGTGATCAGGGCCTGAACATGCAAGAGGGTGAAAGGCGTGCAAGGAATAGAGTGAATTGGAACGATGTGGTATACCGGGGTTGATGTGAAGCATCTGGGATAAACCATGGAAAGTTCTGTGGGGCCTGAATGTGGAAAGGGAGCTGTGGTTTCGGTGCATTATACATGACAGCTAGAGACTGAGTGTGAACGAATGTGGCCTTTGTTGTCATTTCCTAGCGCTACCTCACGCACATGCGAGGGGAGGGGGTTTTTATTTCATGTGTGGCGGGGTGGCACCAGGAATGAATAAGGGCAGACAGTATGAATTATGTACATGTGAATATATGTATATGTCTGTGTGTGTATATATATGTATACGTTGAGATGTATAGGTATGTATATGTGCGTGTGTGAACGTGTATGTATATACATGTGTATGTGGGTGGGTTGGGCCATTCTTTCATCTGTTTCCTTGCAATACCTCGCTAACGCGGGAGACAGCGACAAAGTATAATATATATTTATATTTATTTATTTTGGTTTGTCGCTGTCTCTTGCGTTAGCGAGGTAGCGCAAGGAAACAGACGAAAGAATGGCCCAACCCACCCACGTACACATGTATATACATACACATCCACACACGCAAATATACATACCTATACATCTCAATGTACACATATATATACACACACAGACATATACATATAAACACATGTACATAATTCATACTGTCTGCCTTTATTTATTCCCGTCGCCATCCCGCCACACATGGAATAACAACCCCCTCCCCCCTCATGTGTGCGAGGTAGGGCTAGGAAAAGACAACAAAGGCCTCATTCATTCACACTCAGTCTCTAGCTGTCATGTAATAATGCACCGAACCACAGCACATACACATACCTATATATATACATAATATATATATATATATATATATATATATATATATATATATATATATATTCTTATGAGTCCATGGGGAAAATGAAACACGAAAAGTTCCCAAGTGCACTTTCGTGTAATAATCACATCATCAGGGGAGCCACAAGAGAGGAATACAAGTCAGTTGATATACATCGAAGAGACAAAGCTAGGACGCCATTTGTTTTACCAAATGGCGTCCTAGCTTCGTATATCGTCTCTTCGATGTATATCAACTGACTGTTATATTCCTCTCGTGTCTCCCCTGATGATGTGATTATTACATGAAAGTGCACTTGGGAACTTTTCGTGTTTCATTTTCCCCATGGACTCATAAGAATATATATATATATATATATTATGTATATATATATACAGGTATGTGTATGTGCTGTGGTTTCGGTGCATTATTACACGACAGCTAGAGACTGAGTGTGAATGAATGAGGCCTTTGTTGTCTTTTCCTAGCCCTACCTCGCACACAATTCACACTGTCTGCCTTTATTCATTCCCATCGCCACCTCGTCACACATGGAATACCATCCCCCTCCCCCCTCATGTGTGCGAGGTAGCGCTAGGAAAAGACAACAAAGGCCCCATTTGTTCACACTCAGTCTCTAGCTGTCATGCAATAATGCCCGAAACCACAGCTCCCTTTCCACATCCAGGCCCCACACAACTTTCCATGGTTTACCCCAGACGCTTCACATGCCCTGATTCAATCCACTGACAGCACGTCAACCCCGGTATACCACATCGATCCAATTCACTCTATTCCTTGCCTGCCTTTCACCCTCCTGCATGTTCAGGCCCCGATCACTCAAAATCTTTTTCACTCCATCTTTCCACCTCCAATTTGGTCTCCCACTTCTCCTCGTTCCCTCCACCTCCGACACATATATCCTCTTGGTCAATCTTTCCTCACTCATTCTCTCCATGTGCCCAAACAATTTCAAAACACCCTCTTCTGCTCTCTCAACCACGCTCTTTTTATTTCCACACATCTCTCTTACCCTTACATTACTTACTCGATCAAACAACCTCACACCACACATTGTCCTCAAACATCTCATTTCCAGCACATCCATCCTCCTGCGCACAACTCTATCCATAGCCCACGCCTCGCAACCATACAACATTGCTGGAACCACTATTCCTCCAAACATACCCATTTTTGCTTTCCGAGATAATGTTCTCGACTTCCAAACATTCTTCAAGGCTCCCAGGATTTTCGCCCCCTCCCCCACCCTATGATCCACTTCTGCTTCCATGGTTCCATCCGCTGCCAGATCCACTCCCAGATATCTAAAACACTTTACTTCCTCCAGTTTTTCTCCATTCAAACTTACCTCCCAACTGACTTGACCCTCAACCCTACTGTACCTAATAACCTTGCTCTTATTCACATTTACTCTTAACTTTCTTCTTTCACACACTTTACCAAACTCAGTCACCAGCTTCTGCAGTTTCTCACATGAATCAGCCACCAGCGCTGTATCATCAGCGAACAACAACTGCCTCACTTCCCAAGCTCTCTCATCCACAACAGACTTCATACTTGCCCCTCTTTCCAAAACATATATATATGTTGAAATGTATAGGTATGTATATGTGCGTGTGTAGACGAGTATGTATATACATGTGTATGTGGGTGGGTTGGGCCATTCTTTCGTCTGTTTCTGTGTGCTACCTCACTAAGCGTGGGAGACAGTGACAAAGTATAATAAAAAAAATAAATCAACATATATATACATATATACACATGTACATATTCATACTTGCTTGCCTTCATCCATTCCTGGTGCTACCCTACCCCAAAGGAAACAGCAGCGTTATCCCCTGTATCAGCAAGGTAGCACAAGGAAAGTAGACAAAAAAGGCCACATTCATTCACACGCAGTCTCTAACGGTCATGTGTAATGCACCCAAAACCCAGCTCCCTATTCACATCCAGGCCCCACAGACATTTCACATACCCTGGTTCAGTCCATTGACATCATGTCAAACATGGTAAACCACATCGTTCCAACTCACTTTATTCCTTGCACACCTCTCGCCCTCCTTTATGTTCAGGTCCTAACTGCCCAATATCTTTTTCACTCCATCCTTCCGCCTCCAAATGGGTCTCCCACTTCTTGTTCTCTCCACCTCTGACACATATATCCTCTTTGTCAATCATTCTTCACTCATTCTCTCCACATGCCCAAACCATTTCAACACACCTTCTTCTGCTCTCTCAAACACACTCTTTTTATTTCCACACATCTCTCATCCTTTCATTACTTACTTGGTCAAACCACCTCACACCACATATTGCCCTCAAATATTTCATATCTAACATGTCTACCCTCCTATCTATAGTCCATGTGTGGAGGGAGAGAATGTTTTCTTGGAGAGCAAAAACAGCTATGTTTGAAGGAATAACAGTTCCAACAATGTTATATGTTTTATATATATATATATATATAGGGTTATAGTGATGGGTGATTTGAATGCAAAGGTGAGTAATGTGGCAGTTGAGGGAATAATTGGTATGCATGGGGTGTTCAGTGTTGTAAATCGAAATGGTGAAGAGCTTGTAGATTTATGTGCTGAAAAAGGACTGATGATTGGGAATACCTGGTTTAAAAAGCGAGATATACATAAGTATACTTATGTAAGTAGGAGAGATGGCCAGAGAGCGTTATTGGATTACGTGTTAATTGACAGGAGTGCGAAAGAGAGACTTTTGGATGTCAATGTGCTGAGAGGTGCAACTGGAGGGATGTCTGATCATTATCTTGTGGAGGCTAAGGTGAAGATTAGTATGGGTTTTCAGAAAAGAAGAGTGAATGTTGGGGTGAAGAAGGTGGTGAGAGTAAGTGAGCTTGGGAAGGAGACCTGTGTGAAGAAGTATCAGGAGAGACTGTGTACAGAATGGAAAAAGGTGAGAACAATGGAAGTAAGGGGAGTGGGGGAGGAATGGGATGTATTTAGGGAATCAGTGATGGATTGCGCAAAAGATGCTTGTGGCATGAGAAGAGTGGGAGGTGGGCTGTTTAGAAAGGGTAGTGAGTGGTGGGATGAAGAAGTAAGAGTATTAGTGAAAGAGAAGAGAGAGGCATTTGGACGATTTTTGCAGGGAAAAAATGCAATTGAGTGGGAGAAGTATAAAAGAAAGAGACAGGAGGTCAAGAGAAAGGTGCAAGAGGTGAAAAAAAGGGCAAATGAGAGTTGGGGTGAGAGACTATCAGTAAATTTTAGGGAGAATAAAAAGATGTTCTGGAAGGAGGTAAATAGGGTGCGTAAGACAAGGGAGCAAATGGGAACTTCAGTGAAGGGCGTAAATGGGGAGGTGATAACAAGTAGTGGTGATGTGAGAAGGAGATGGAATGAGTATTTTGAAGGTTTGTTGAATGTGTCTGATGACAGAGTGGCAGATATAGGGTGTTTGGGTCGAGGTGGTGTGCAAAGTGAGAGGGTTAGGGAAAATGATTTGGTAAACAGAGAAGAGGTAGTAAAAGCTTTGCGGAAGATGAAAGCCGGCAAGGCAGCAGGTTTGGATGGTATTGCAGTGGAATTTATTAAAAAAGGGGGTGACTGTATTGTTGACTGGTTGGTAAGGTTATTTAATGTATGTATGACTCATGGTGAGGTGCCTGAGGATTGGCGGAATGCGTGCATAGTGCCATTGTACAAAGGCAAAGGGGATAAGAGTGAGTGCTCAAATTACAGAGGTATAAGTTTGTTGAGTATTCCTGGTAAATTATATGGGAGGGTATTGATTGAGAGGGTGAAGGCATGTACAGAGCATCAGATTGGGGAAGAGCAGTGTGGTTTCAGAAGTGGTAGAGGATGTGTGGATCAGGTGTTTGCTTTGAAGAATGTATGTGAGAAATACTTAGAAAAGCAAATGGATTTGTATGTAGCATTTATGGATCTGGAGAAGGCATATGATAGAGTTGACAGAGATGCTCTGTGGAAGGTATTAAGAATATATGGTGTGGGAGGCAAGTTGTTAGAAGCAGTGAAAAGTTTTTATCGAGGATGTAAGGCATGTGTATGTGTAGGAAGAGAGGAAAGTGATTGGTTCTCAGTGAATGTAGGTTTGCGGCAGGGGTGTGTGATGTCTCCATGGTTGTTTAATTTGTTTATGGATGGGGTTGTTAGGGAGGTAAATGCAAGAGTCTTGGAAAGAGGGGCAAGTATGAAGTCTGTTGGGGATGAGAGAGCTTGGGAAGTGAGTCAGTTGTTGTTCGCTGATGATACAGCGCTGGTGGCGGATTCATGTGAGAAACTGCAGAAGCTGGTGACGGAGTTTGGTAAAGTGTGTGGAAGAAGAAAGTTAAGAGTAAATGTCAATAAGAGCAAGGTTATTAGGTACAGGAGGGTTGAGGGTCAAGTCAATTGGGAGGTGAGTTTGAATGGAGAAAAACTGGAGGAAGTGAAGTGTTTTAGATATCTGGGAGTGGATCTGTCAGCGGATGGAACCATGGAAGCGGAAGTGGATCATAGGGTGGGGGAGGGGGCGAAAATTTTGGGAGCCTTGAAAAATGTGTGGAAGTCGAGAACATTATCCCGGAAAGCAAAAATGGGTATGTTTGAAGGAATAGTAGTTCCAACAATGTTGTATGGTTGCGAGGCGTGGGCTATGGATAGAGTTGTGCGCAGGAGGATGGATGTGCTGGAAATGAGATGTTTGAGGACAATGTGTGGTGTGAGGTGGTTTGATCGAGTATGTAACGTAAGGGTAAGAGAGATGTGTGGAAATAAAAAGAGCGTGGTTGAGAGAGCAGAAGAGGGTGTTTTGAAATGGTTTGGGCACATGGAGAGAATGAGTGAGGAAAGATTGACCAAGAGGATATATGTGTCGGAGGTGGAGGGAACGAGGAGAAGAGGGAGACCAAATTGAAGGTGGAAAGATGGAGTGAAAAGGATTTTGTGTGATCGGGGCCTGAACATGCAGGAGGGTGAAAGGAGGGCAAGGAATAGAGTGAATTGGAGCGATGTGGTATACAGGGGTTGACGTGCTGTCAGTGGATTGAATCAAGGCATGTGAAGCGTCCGGGGTAAACCAAGGAAAGCTGTGTAGGTATGTATATTTGCGTGTGTGGACGTGTGTATGTACATGTTTATGGGGGGGGTTGGGCCATTTCTTTCGTCTGTTTCCTTGCGCTACCTCGCAAACGCGGGAGACAGCGACAAAGTATAAAAAAAAAAAAAAAAAAATATATATATATATATATATGTGTTAGTGGTTTTGATGCACGAGACCGGGTTATAGTGTTGGGTGATTTGAATGCAAAGGTGAGTAATGTGGCAGTTGAGGGAATAATTGGTATACATGGGGTGTTCAGTGTTGTAAATGGAAATGGTGAAGAGCTTGTAGATTTATGTGCTGAAAAAGGACTGATGATTGGGAATACCTGGTTTAAAAAGCGAGATATACATAAGTATACTTATGTAAGTAGGAGAGATGGCCAGAGAGCGTTATTGGATTACGTGTTAATTGACAGGCGTGCGAAAGAGAGACTTTTGGATGTTAATGTGCTGAGAGGTGCAACTGGAGGGATGTCTGATCATTATCTTGTGGAGGCTAAGGTGAAGATTTGTATGGGTTTTCAGAAAAGAAGAGTGAATGTTGGGATGAAGAGGGTGGTGAGAGTAAGTGAGCTTGGGAAGGAGACTTGTGTGAGGAAGTACCAGGAGAGACTGAGTACAGAATGGAAAAAGGTGAGAACAATGGAAGTAAGGGGAGTGGGGGAGGAATGGGATGTATTTAGGGAATCAGTGATGGATTGCGCAAAAGATGCTTGTGGCATGAGAAGAGTGGGAGGGGGGTTGATTAGAAAGGGTAGTGAGTGGTGGGATGAAGAAGTAAGAGTATTAGTGAAAGAGAAGAGAGAGGCATTTGGACGATTTTTGCAGGGAAAAAATGAAATTGAGTGGGAGACATATAAAAGAAAGAGACAGGAGGTCAAGAGAAAGGTGCAAGAGGTGAAAAAAAGGGCAAATGAGAGTTGGGGTGAGAGAGTATCATTAAATTTTAGGGAGAATAAAAAGATGTTCTGGAAGGAGGTAAATAAAGTGCGCAAGACAAGGGAGCAAATGGGAACTTCAGTGAAGGGCGCAAATGGGGAGGTGATAACAAGTAGTGGTGATATGAGAAGGAGATGGAGTGAGTATTTTGAAGGTTTGTTGAATGTGTTTGATGATAGAGTGGCAGATATAGGGTGTTTTGGTCGAGGTGGTGTGCAAAGTGCGAGGGTTAGGGAAAATGAGTTGGTAAACAGAGAAGAGGTAGTAAAAGCTTTGCGGAAGATGAAAGCCGGCAAGGCAGCAGGTTTGGATGGTATTGCAGTGGAATTTATTAAAAAAGGGGGTGACTGTATTGTTGACTGGTTGGTAAGGTTATTTAATGTATGTATGACTCATAGTGAGGTGCCTGAGGATTGGCGGAATGCGTGCATAGTGCCATTGTACAAAGGCAAAGGGGATAAGAGTGAGTGCTCAAATTACAGAGGTATAAGTTTGTTGAGTATTCCTAGCAAATTATATGGGAGGGTATTGATTGAGAGGGTGAAGGCATGTACAGAGCATCAGATTGGGGAAGAGCAGTGTGGTTTCAGGAGTGGTAGAGGATGTGTGGATCAGGTGTTTGCTTTGAAGAATGTATGTGAGAAATACTTAGAAAAGCAAATGGATTTGTATGTAACATTTATGGATCTGGAGAAGGCATATGATAGAATTGACAGAGATGCTCTGTGGAAGGTATTAAGAATATATGGTGTGGGAGGCAAGTTGTTAGAAGCAGTGAAAAGTTTTTATCGAGGATGTAAGGCATGTGTACGTGTAGGAAGAGAGGAAAGTGATTGGTTCTCAGTGAATGTAGGTTTGCGGCAGGGGTGTGTGATGTCTCCATGGTTGTTTAATTTGTTTATGGATGGGGTTGTTAGGGAGGTGAATGCAAGAGTTTTGGAAAGAGGGGCAAGTATGAAGTCTGTTGGGGATGAGAGAGCTTGGGAAGTGAGTCAGTTGTTGTTCGCTGATGATACAGCGCTGGTGGCTGATTCATGTGAGAAACTGCAGAAGCTGGTGACTGAGTTTGGTAAAGTGTGTGAAAGAAGAAAGTTAAGAGTAAATGTGAATAAGAGCAAGGTTATTAGGTACAGTAGGGTTGAGGGTCAATTCAATTGGGAGGTGAGTTTGAATGGAGAAAAACTGGAGGAAGTGAAGTGTTTTAGATATCTGGGAGTGGATCTGGCAGTGGATGGAACCATGGAAGCGGAAGTGGATCATAGGGTGGGGGAGGGGGCGAAAATTCTGGGGGCCTTGAAGAATGTGTGGAAGTTGAGAACATTATCTCGGAAAGCAAAAATGGGTATGTTTGAAGGAATAGTGGTTCCAACAATGTTGTATGGTTGCGAGGCGTGGACTATGGATAGAGTTGTGCGCAGGAGGATGGATGTGCTGGAAATGAGATGTTTGAGGACAATGTGTGGTGTGAGGTGGTTTGATCGAGTAAGTAACGTAAGGGTAAGAGAGATGTGTGGAAATAAAAAGAGCGTGGTTGAGAGAGCAGAAGAGGGTGTTTTGAAATTGTTTGGTCACATGGAGAGAATGAGTGAGGAAAGATTGACCAAGAGGATATATGTGTCGGAGGTGGAGGGAACGAGGAGAAGAGGGAGACCAAATTGGAGGTGGAAAGATGGAGTGAAAAAGATTTTGTGTGATCGGGGCCTGAACATGCAGGAGGGTGAAAGGAGGGCAAAGAATAGAGTGAATTGGAGCGATGTGGTATACCGGGGTTGATGTGCTGTCAGTGGACTGAATCAAGGCATGTGTATGGGGGTGGGTTGGGCCATTTCTTTCGTCTGTTTCCTTGCACTACCTCGCAAACGCGGGAGACAGCGACAAAGCAAAAAAAAAAAAAAAGCCGTGGAAAGCTGTGTAGGTATGTATATTTGCGTGTGTGGACGTATGTATATACATGTGTATGGGGGGGGTTGGGCCATTTCTTTCGTCTGTTTCCTTGCGCTACCTGGGGATAGGGGAGAAAGAGTCCTTCCCACGTGTTCCCTGCGTGTCGTAGAAGGTGACTAAAAGGGGAGGGAGTGGGGGCTGGAAATCCTCCCCTTCATCATTTTTTTTTTTTTTTTAATTTTCCAAAAGAAGGAACAGAGAAGGGGGCCAGGTGAGGATATTCCCTCAAAGGCCCAGTCCTCTGTTCTTAATGCTACCTCGCTAATGCGGGAAATGGCGAATAGTTTGAAAGAAATATATATTTTTTCCTTTCTTAAATATTTGCAATTTCCCACGTTAGCAAGGGAATATCCTCACTTGGCCCCCTTCTCTGTTCCCTCTTTTGGAAAATTTAAAACAAGAGGGGAGGATTTCCAGCCCCCTGCTCCCTCCCCTTTTAGTTGCCTTCTACAACACACAGGGAATACGTGGGGAGTAATCTTTCTCCCCTATCCCCAATATCTTGGAATGCTGCCTACGTATTCCTTGCGTTTTTTAGAAGGTGACTAAAAGGGGTGGGAGTGAGAGGCTAGAAAGTCTCCCCTCCTGCTTTATTTTCCAAAAGGAGGAGCAGAAAGGGGCCAAGTAAAGATTTTCCCTCTAAGGCTCAGTCATCTGTTCTTGATACTACCTTGCTAACACAGGAAATGGCGAATATGTATAAGAAAATAATTATACTCTTATTTTTAGCAAGGTAGCACCAGGAACAGATGAAGAAAGACCATATCTGCTCACACCCATTCTCTCGCTGTCAAGGGTAATGCACTAAAACTACAGCTCCCTATCCACATCCAGGCCCCACAGAGCTTTCCATGGTCTACCCTGGACACTTCACAAGCCCAGGTTCAGTTCATTGGCAGCACATCAACCCCAGTATACCACATCATTCTACTTTACTGTATTCTGTGTACCTCTTTCACCCTCCTGCATGTTCAGGCCCTGATCGCTCAAAATATTTTCATTCCATCCTTCCATCTTCAGTCTGAGTTCCCGCTTCTCGTTCCCTCCACTTCTGACACATACATCCTCTTTGTCAACCTTTCCTGACTCATTCTCTCCATAAGTCCAAACCAACTAAGCACTTCCTCTTCTGCTCTCTCAACCAGACTCTTTTATTACCACACATCTCTCACATTATTTACTGATGAGGTGCTGCAGGAAGCTGCCACCTGATTATGCATTATAAACACCCAGTTCGCCTAGAAATCCCAAATGTACCTGTAATTTCTTGATTCCAAAATGAATTTGGGCTACCTCCTCCTTAGAAAGGTAAGAGCCAACCATCTTGAAGCACAGGTGGAAGAAATATAGTGCCCTGAGGCAAAGTTCCCAAAATGAAGTGGCAGCCTGGAAGAGTAAAGAACATCATTCCCTCAAGACAGCTGAGGAACACTAAACCAGGTCACTAGTGCTTACACAGCTAGAGACACTAGTCTCAGCAACCAGATGTATAATGAATTCTTCCTCAGGGTGTCATAAGCTTGTACCCACATAAAACCTTAGCTGTGTATCACCTCTGAAAATAAATGGAGGCAGACACTGTAATTAGAAACATAGGCTTACACAAAACAGACTATCCAATGCTTCAAGAAACCTACCATTATTCTCTTAACCACTAGTAGAGATAAATCCAAACCTGCATCCTCCTATAATCCTCCCACCCCAACTCAACAGTACTCCAACCAAAATATGTATTACATACAACGCACATTATTCACTTCCCTCAGTACAAGCATAAAAGGACATAAACAATTAGTGTTCTTATAACACTTACTGGCACCAGTTTTGGACAGGAAAATAATCCCTTTGTATCCTCAAAGAACAATTCATTTGCTCCACCTTAAATTAGACCTCACTGCCATGTCATCCACCCTGTCAAAAGCAAATATAGAGCTAAACACTAAGTGAAACAGGGAATTTAGAGCAACCACAAGCTGTCTAATGAACATTCAACATATACACAGTGAAACAAAAATATTTCCAATACAATTTCACTTTAATATGTTTGGCACCTCACTTCTTTGCAACAGCACAACCAAACCACTAAATAACCACCCATGAAACCCATTGTAGAGACAGAAATCTTACCCTGCTTCACTCTTCAATTATTTGTAATTACAGATCCCTCCACACTTCCCATAAACTACTTGTGATAAAACAAATACATACTAAAATAACTTTACAAACACTAAAAAACAGCCATCCCAGCAATTTTAAAATCAACTTTGTCAGATGCCTACTAAACTGAAACTACATCTCTTGGAATGTTATTCATTTTTTTTTCATTTTGCTTTGTCGCTGTCTCCCGCGTTAGTGAGGTAGCGCAAGGAAAACAGATGAAAGAATGGCCCAACCCGCCCACATACACATGTATATACATACACGTCCACATACGCAAATATACATACCTATACATCTCAATGTACACATATATATACACACACAGACATATATATACACATGTACATAATTCATACTGTCTGCCTTTATTTGTTCCCATCGCCATCTCGCCACACATGGAATAACAACCCCCTCCCCCCTCATGTGTGCGAGGTAGCGCTAGGAAAAGACACCAAAGGCCCCATTCGTTCACACTCAGTCTCTAGCTGTCATGTAATAATGCACCGAAACCACAGCTAGGAATGTAATGGTTATATTTTCCTGTCCACATCTTGAACGCCACAAATCTCTTTAACATTCCTAACGCTGATTCAACATGGATGCAAGAACCATACTGAGGACATCTCACACTTCAGGAAGACAAACACAACCTCACTGTATTCCCTGACCCGTAGAACTACATAGTGGATATGGCTTTAGCACAGCAGGAGTCCCACATAAGGGGATCCTAAAAAAAAAAAAAAAAAAAAAAAAAAAAAAAAAATATACACCCATTGGAATTAATTTGTCACATATCTTTATTCATAATGAGGAAAAAATCCAAACCAGTGTTGAATTTTTTTTCAAACCTAATAATACCAAATTGTGTGAGTTAGGATACAGAAAGAGAGTAGCAAAATCCCTTGATGTTTCTATCAAATGTATAACAAGGTGGAAATTACTCCTTATACAAAGTTGCCAGACTTATATTCTGTAACAGGTACTTTATAGATTTACTGATAAGGTTCATGTAGTGATGATTCAATGGTGACAGCATGTACAAAACAAAAAATATACACATAAACACATGAGATATTTCTGGATCCTTGGTGCGCAGTTCAAAAAGACTTACAAAAAGGCATAGAACTGCATTTGTGATAAATAAATAAGCTTCATTCCTCCAGATGTAAAGCAACTCAAGGACTAAAAATGAGCTGTCATCCGATCAATCTCCATCAAGTCCTCAATTATGTCATCGACCTTAGCTCCTATCTTCTTAGCAATTTCAACTTTTTCTGGAGCGGGGAGGTGCAGAAAAGACCATATTAATTCAGCATCCAGGACTGCACGCGATGGATTTGTATTCAACTTGTAACGGCTTTGGAATGTGCAGCATCCTTTCGGGTTTAAACCTAGTAAAAAATATAATGGAATGATAAGGAACAAAAGTTTTGTAGAAGCTAATAGAGCCAGACTTAAGCCTATTAAGCTAAATAAGAAGAGAAACAATTCTACACCCAACTTGTGAATAAAAAAGCTAATATCAACGTATATACAGAGACAACAAAGTGCTTTTGTTAGTGGACACTTACTTCTAAGAAATCAAATTCATTATCATTTCATTGCTATAACGAGTCAAAGATAGAGAAGCTCAACAAATGTGAGTAACATGCTTAAATTTAAAAATCACCAATGCACATCCTGAGCCTTTAGTCAAGCCTTTAGTGCAGAAGAGCAAATGGTTAAGTCAATGGCTAAAGAGGAATTCTGCAACACGTCATATCCTATTGGTGAGCCATCATTCATTAAAACTACATCGTTATTGTCAAGCACCTGCTCGACAAAATTTCCCCATCTTTTACAGCTGTCGTTATCCCATAAGGTGTGTTTTGCATTGAAATCAGCCACAAATATGTATGGTGGTGGAAGCTGATCAACCCATCCCTGAAGATCACTGATGTCTAATTGATGATAATTTCCCTGATTATTAAATAGACGATCAAGTTTAGGTTCTAGACAGAGTGAGCACAATGTGATCTTTTTGTCTAAATGGATTTGAACTGCATATGTTTGGAGCACTGTGTTAAGCTGTACAGTAGAATACGTACTTCATTTATCTGTGAATAATGATGCCTGTGCCACCTTGAGTTCTTTCTCCCAACTATGAGGGGGTTTTTTGAAACAGTTAATTCCAGGGTTATATGGTTGATCTCCATTCTTAGTCTCCAGGAGACGTATTATTTTCACATTTGTATCTCTGAATAGTTTTTATTTGTTCAGTGCTTGAAGCAATACCACTACAATTCCACAGTATGACAGATACTAATGCAGTCTTGATTTCTTACTAGCACCTTCCTTTTGGTATCTATTCTTGAGGATGGAGTGGACATAGAAATTCTTGATAAAGAGGTTTTTTTGGCAGCTTTATGTCTGTTTTCTTTCTGTGGTTCTGGCTGAGGGGGACGACACCTCAACCCTGGTTTTCTTAACCACTTTTCCACTTGGAAGCTCTGTCCTCGTCTTATCAGAGACACCTGCAGTAAGGGCTTTATAACTGTCTGTGGTAAGTACATCCACTGGTGGAGAGGAAGGGGGAGATGGTATTCCTCCTCTCTTCTTAACTTGAAGTGGGGAGGAGGGAGTCTTTCTGCCATTGGTTCTATGCACCATCCCTTCTGCTTGTGCATCCACTGGCTTTCTTTGGTCATGATTTTTCCCAAGATCAGGCAGTGACATAACATATGACACCACTTGAGATGTAGAAAGGGGTGGTGCAATACCAAGAGGCATTACACCTACCTCTAAAGATGGAAAAGCCACCTTAGGGTGTTGAGCACCTATGGTAAGAGAGGCATCCCTTGCAAAACTAGTTGTAAAGGTCTTTACAAAATTAGAATAACTCCAAGACAGATAGACTGACCAAGAATATTTTGATGAAGAAATCTTATAAAAAAATGACACAGAAATCTTGACACATCCAAAAGGCATCCTCCAAACTGATGGAAGTCATTCATGCATCCCTTCAGATTTTTTTTCAGTCATTTTCAACAACAAAACCAATCTAATCAGCAGCCACTACCCAGTGATGATGTCAAAATCCCACCAGCAAGCCAAGCCACTCAGGATGACTATATCATAATGCTCTGGATCTCAAAGAATATTAGAAGTATTCTCTTTTGAGATTGTGACCAGGGTAATGTTGGTTCAGTGTTGTATCATCATTTGATATGAGCCATATATCTATGGAGTAAGTATGTCTTCAAATCTGAAAACTTCCTTAAGTTTTGCTGGTTGTCTAACTTGTTGGCTATACCCTGTCAGACAGCTAGGTATTCAACTCCCTACTGAGAAATGGTCTCTCAGATGCTCCTACAGTTCAGTCTGCAGGTGACAGAAGGCAGAGACAATCATCCACCTGAGGTAAACTTCCTATCTCGGCACCCTCCTCAAGCTATATGATTATGACTTGTGCACTGGTTTAAAGGGAATTTCTCAATTTTCTTTATATTAGGCAGCAGTTAGCAGGCAACCACCAACCTGTGAGGTATATCACCTATACTACCCACCTGGGTATAGGGAGGGTAAGTGAAAACTCCCAAGAATTTTGTCCACAAACATGCAATCTCTCCTTCTTACATGTAACACTTGAGAAAACTTGACTCACACAACTCATTCTTCATAACTAGATTTTCCCATGGTGAGCGCTATGAGATAGTCCTGCCTTTTGGCAAAATGGTAAGAGCAACAGACAGAAGGAGTAGGCAGGAACATTTGTTCCTGTGGCAGGAGCATTATGTAGAAACATTAGTAGTAGGAAGGAACATTATGCAGGACCACTAGGTGGAAGTAGCAGGCTGGAACATCAGGCAAAAATATTAAGCAGTAGCAATCAGTAAGAATATTTTGTAGGAGCTTCTGGAAACACTGCACCAGAGTTGCCCTTTGCCAGTGGCCTGTTAAGGGCCATGCACTAAAAGCTAAGAAGTGGCAATGGAGTTCACCAGCTATGGAGACTCATTTGATGAGACCACCCCCTTGCGGGAATTCCCATAGCCAATAAAGATCAGAGGTACAGACTGATTAAATGAAACCCTCCATTAGAGTATTTCTCTTGCCTGTAAGTTTTCTATTAACAAGAATACACTTTTGCTAATTTTCATAAACACTGCAAAATCTTAAATGAAATGTAAACATCTCCTCCGTGTGTGATATGTAAATTGTCAACCAACTGAACCCACAGCCTTCTCAGATCATTTCATCACTTCACTTTCTAATCACCTTTATGCTAAGATTATCTTACCAGCAATATGTGGAAGGTGCTGCACCAACAGGTTGTAAATCATGGAAAATCGACGGTAAGTCTTCTCACTAACTGGGAGAACATAGCCAACAGAACCATCCAATGTTGCCATCATGGTAATATGCCGTCGCTCAATCATCTGACCTGCCCGACGATCACTAGAAACATCTCCTACTCTACAGCGAATTCTGAAAATGTGTTAAAAAATTTTCTAGAAAGCCATACTTACTAAAATTCTTCTGCAGTGAGAACAGAAGTCTCCCAAACCTTATTCCACAGATCAAGTGCTTCAAAAGTGAAGCTGTATAAAATGTAACTATACCTGAGAAAATAATCATTGGCTTCATTTGAACTACCTAAGATTTCTTTCAAAACATTAATGAAAAAAGCTGATTTGACTTGACAGCAGCATGCATTATATCAATTATCAAGAAATCTGGTTATGTAGTTTTGGAAAGGATTTTTGAGGTAGTGTTTACTTCTAAATTCTTACAACAATTCCATACAGGCAGCACTGTACATAATTCTTGGGGCTGTTGATGAACCAGCTTCTTGACAAGAGTATGTCCTTTGTCGGGTAACAGTACACTGGTTTCTAACATTGGTTTTACTGATGATTAAAGAAAAAAAAAATCCTACACATTGTAGCCTTTTAGGAATCTCTCTGTAATAACTGCAACTACTTAGTATGAACAAACCATGCAACATATATGAACCAAATTCTTCCATCCACTTCTGGAGGATCCTATGCTTCCTTTACTGACTACAGAGATGTACAGATGCTAGATATCACCTAATCTCTATCTAGTATGCAGAAATATCAACAAAGGTCAGTTGCCTACTGATATCTGAGGTGGAGAGGCACTACATGTAGGAGGTAGTAGCTGGGAGGCAGCCAACAACCAGGGGGGTATGTTACTTGTACTACCCAACTGGGTATCGGAAGGGTTATTGACAACTGCTTAGCAAGCCAGCACTTCAGTGGTTGTCAACTGAACTCCTCTTACCCAGGAAGCAGTACTTTCTACCTCACTCACATGTGGACTACTGGTATTAAGTCTACGAACATACAATAACTCCTTGTCATACATAATACTTAATAACACTTAACTCACGCAGTTCATTCTTTGTAACTAAGATTTTTCTGTGGTGAGCACTATGCACTAGCCCTGCCTTTTGGCAAAATGGTAGGAGCAGTAGACAGAAGTAGTAGGTTAGAACATTTAGGAAGGAGCATTAGGTAGGAGCATTTGCAATCACTGCACTAGAACTGCCCTTCACCAGTAGCCTATTAAGGGTGAAGCACTAAAGGATAAGCAGCAGCAATGAAGTTCATTAGTTACAGAGACTATTGCCATGCCACCCTCTTGAGGGAGTTCCAATTGGAAGAAGGGTCAGAGATATAGGGGGATAGAGAGTCACTACATGCGCATTACACAATGTAATGAAATGAGATTTTATGTGGTTCAGATGACTACAACAGATAACTATCAAATTCACGTGTCAGGAGACTATAAAGAGTCTGAATATAATAATAAAGGAAGACAGACTCTCCAAGCACAGGGGGTTAAGAGTGTTCTGAATATAACAATAAAGCAAGACCGACTCTGCAAGCACAGGGGGTTAAGTACAGGTTGTACCTCTCTAATACGGCATTCTGTGGTCCGGTAACTCCCATGGTCTGGTACGTTTTGAAACTGACGTCTTTAGTTTATCAAACTGCCACTATGGCGGCACTGTTAGCAGTTCTAAAGCATCAAAATGTGTTTACAATGCAGCTGAGCTAAGTAACAATCCTGTTAATTTCTTAGATTAAGTTTTTCATTGAAAATGAAAGCCAGAACAGTTTAAAGTTTCAGAAAACTTCAAAAGAAGCCAGGAGTACAGAATTTGACAGCGCACTTACAAAGTGGTTTAAGCTCCCACATGATGGTGCGGATACGGGAGAAAGAATACTTCCCATGTATTCCCTGCGTGTCATAGAAGGCGACTGAAAGGGGAGGGAGCGGGGGGCTGGAAATCCTCCCCTCTCATTTTTTTTTAATTTTCCAAAAGAATGAACACAGAAGGGGGCCAGGTGAGGATATTCCCTCAAAGGCCCAGTCCTCTGTTCTTAACGCTACCTCGCTAACGCGGGAAATGGCGAATAGTTTGAAAGAAAGAAAGATGATGGTGCAAGCATTTCTGGGGAGATGCTTATTGAGCAGGTTAAAGTTTTCCATAGAGAACTGAAGCAACTATGACTGTGAGTGTTCGCAAGGATGGTTACACAAGTTTAAGTGGACACAGAATATCAGTACATAGCATGTGTGGTGAAAAGCATAGTGCTGATACGGAAGCTGGTAAAGTCAATAAAAACTCAAATTCTCTATTAAACAACCAACATCAATTAATACACGGTGAGAAAAAGTGTACAATCTGGCTGCCTTGCTAGGACTGACGCAGCCTGGGATGGCTGCCTTGACGATAACAATAAAACAACAATAGTAACTACAGTCGACCAAAGCCAACTACCAACCTATGGTCGTTCGTTACATTAAGTACTCGTAAACAAGCTGTGATAAAGTTTGTGGATGAATCTGCAAAGCTTGTGGCAGCGGAAAGCTTAGCCCCAGAATAAGTGTATTATGCTGAAGAATCTGCCTTGTACTGGCATCATATACCACAATAAACCCTTGCCCAAGATAATGATGAGTTTCCATCTGAGGGTACTTCCGATGTAATCTGATGTAACAATATAAACCTTGTTTGGAAGCATTAATGGTTGTATTACTTTTTGATTCAAGCTTTGTTCTACCTTGATAACACAGCAATATGAGTGTGGAATGAGCTGGCATGACTAAGGATTGGGCATATGTTTACATATGGGGTTCCCTTAGGGGTCAAAATCTGTTTTCTGGCACTTCCTGTATGAAGAAGGATTGTATGCTGTGGTCTCTGAGCATGCACTCGGATTAAATGGTATATGTGCACCAAGATCTTAAAGGACTTCAAGGCATATCAAGGTTCAAGTCTATGTGGTAATAAAGGCAAGTTAAATGGCTTATAATACCTGCATTTTCATATTTCAAAATTGCTGAAAATCTAAAATCTGCAGATGACATTTCAGAGGGTTAAAGATGATATTAAAGTTTAAGTATCTGATCCAAATGTCATTCCATGAACAGTTTCAATAAATTTAAGTTTATATATCCAAAGAAAGCATTTCCACCTACCATCAAATATGGCAAGAAAGTTTTACAGAACACAAACTATCATGGATTCTTATGGTAAATCATGCTGCAAATATTTACCCCTCCTGGGTGTGGTTATAGCCAAGTGTTCAACTGAAAAGAATTGATCTTCCATAAAAAATTAATATTCCATGCCACAATGCACTTCCTATCAGCATTTAAGTATAGATATGATACTTCATGTTTTTCTTCAAATAAAGTAGTACTGCTCAATGAGCCAGCCTGTTTGTCTGGCTAGCCTCCTATTATTAATAACAGGAAAGCTTCCTAAAATGTCATATTTGAATTTGTAATTCCAAAAAATTCAAAGGTTTCCCTCTAAAGCTTGATAACAGACTATGTTCCAGTCTATGAAAAAATAAGACACCAGGAATTTCAACAAAACTGATTCTTGCTGGTAACAAACTGGTTCATTGTAAGTATTATTACCAACTGCCTGGTGATACTGGAAATGGTTATATCCCTTATTTTTCTAGGGTACTTAAACATTAACACCCTTATGCATCTATGGAAGTTCACTTTAGAAAGATGAAGGCTAAGATGTGATGCTGGATGACAGATGATGGATGGATGAATGGATGACAATGACAACAGACAAGTCCATCCCTCAGTGTCTGTCATGTTATGTAGGCAACAAAAACAATAACAAAGACCTGAAAGGTGTGTTTAGCCTTACAAATGAACCCTGAGAATCCAGAAACTGACACACAATGCACGCAATTTTCACATAGTGCTAAGAATCTTAAGGATATGCATAGTCTGTGTCACAATGCAAAATCTACAATATATAATCTAAGGTTCCTAACAGGCAACAGTCTTGGATGATCCTGATTATATCAAGATACTTTAAATACATATCAGGATGTGAAATAACTATGATAAATCATTAATACTTTGGGCCATAGATAATAGTATTTACATATCACAGATACACCTGCATCCATTACAAAACCTTACAACCAAAACACAACCATGACTGTAAATTTCTATTCATGGGAGAATAATACAGCCATGTGGTGATGATGGAATGAGGGAGGTGACAAAGTGAGGGTAATAGGGAAGTATGGATGGTGATGGAGTGAGGACAGTGATGAAGCAAAGTATGGTGATGGAAACTTAAGTGATTACAAAGAAACCAACTGTTTACAAATGGCAGAAAATGGTAGATGATGATGATGATGATCATGCAAGTGTCATAAAAAGAATGCAACATTTTTGCAGCCATATAAAAACTGCATGTCGCAGAAGGCAACTAAAAAAGGCGGAAGCAGGGAGCTGGAAATCCTCCCCTTCAGTTTTACTTTTCCAAAAGAATGAACAGAGACAGGGCCAAGTGAATAGTTTCCCCTCTAAGGCTCAGTCGTCTGTTCTTGAATGCTACCCAGCTAACTTGGGAAATAGTGAGTATATATGAAAAAAACTGATATGGCAAGTCTACTGTTGAATCTATAAATTGTCATGAGAGAAAATATCACATGTCATGACTAAATACTAATACCTGCAATATATCTGATAGGAAAATGCATCAATATTTTCCAAAATACTGGCTAACTCAGAAATCTGGCAAACCTATTAATGAATACGTTTAACCTTGACCTTTGTGCTAGCAAATCTCACTGAATGAGGACACTAGAGGGTATTTGTGTGGACAGCTAGGCAGAGAAGTTTGAATGGCAAGTGTCAAAGAAGGGGGTACAATGGGGAATGGTTTAGTGGAATATTGCAGCATAATTTTTCCTTGGCATTTTCAAAAAGCATTTCAAAACATGTGAGAGCTTATGCTTTTTTAAACATTTAACATGAATGTTGTATAATTGGTTGTGTGTCTGCCTAACTCACAAAACTAATCAGACAGCTTTATAAAGCACAAGATGCATGATAGGTATGGAAGTTATCTCTAGAAAAAATACTACAAACTCTGACGTATTTACCAACGCATCTCACCTGAAGAAAGAGTTGACATGGGAGCCCAGATGGAAATCTCCTTTCCTAATGAGACGAGTTCCCCCAGAACTCTCATGTGATTCTGGATTATAAGTAAACACCACCAAATTCTTGTCAGCATCACTAGCTATGAATGCTAGGGTGGCATTGTCTACAAGATACTGAATGCCATAAACTTGGAGAGGCTTCTGATCCTGTGGGACATAAAAACAAATATTTGTACCTAGAAAATGTCATATTCTCTCTTTCATCTCTCAATCTCTCTTAATATTATATAAGACAACGTGGACTCAGCAGTACCCTTTGATGTAATATTGTAGATATATATATCTTGACTCTCATAAGGGCATTCAATAAAGTACAACACAACAGGATGCTAGGCAAATCAACATCACATGGAAGTGGGGATGAACTAAAAGCATAGTCTGTAAGTTAGTTCACTGACAAAATGCAACTTGTAGCCTCTAACTGGCTGAGAGTGATGAGCAGTGTACCACAGGGGTTGGTCCTCTCCCCATTTTTATCATAATATACATTAATGATGTACATCATACTTAACCCCCTCCCCCCACATGTGCGCGAGGTAGAGCTAGGAAAAGACAACAAAGGCCACATTCGTTCACACTCAGTCTCTAGCTGTCATGTATAATGCACCGAAACCACAGCTCCCTTTCCACATCCAGGCCCCACAGAACTTTCCATGGTTTACTCCAGATGCTTCACATGATCTGGTTCAATCCATTGACAGCACGTCGACCTCGGTATACCACATGGTTCCAATTCACTCTGTTCCTTGCACGCCTTTCACCCTCTTGCATGTTCAGGCCCCAATCACTCAGAATCTTTTTCACTCCATCTTTCCACCTCCAATTTGGTCTCCCACTTCTCCTTGTTCCCTCCACCTCTGACACATATATCCTCTTGGTCAATCTTTCCTCACTCATTCTCTCCATGTGCCCAAACCATTTCAAAACACCCTCTTCTGCTCTCTCAACCACACTCTTTTTATTACCACACATCTCTCTTACCCTTTCATTACTTACTCAATCAAACCACCTCACACCACATATTGTCCTCAAGCATCTCCTTTCCAGCACATCCACCCTCCTCTGCACAACTCTATCTATAGCCCACGCCTTGCAACCATATATCATTGATGGAACCACTATTCCTTCAAACATACCAATTTTTGCTTTCCAAGATAACGTTCTTGACTTCCACACATTTTTCAACGCTCCCAGAACTTTTGCTCCCTCCCCCACCCTATGATTCACTTCTGCTTCCATGGTTTCATCTGCTGCCAAATCCACTCCCAGATATCTAAAACACTTCACTGCCTACAGTTTTTCTCCATTAAAACTTCCTCCCAATTGACTTGTCCCTCAACCCTACTGTATTTAATAACCTTGCTCTTATTCACATTTACTCTCAGCTTTCTTCTTTCACACACTTCACCAAACTCAGTCACCAGCTTCTGCAGTTTCTCACATGAATCAGCCACCAGCGCTGTACCATCAGCCAACAACAACTGACTCACTTCCCAAGCTCTCTCATCCACAACAGACTGCATACTTGCCCCTCTTTCCAAAATCCTTGCATTCACCTCCCTAACAGCCCCATCCATAAACAAATTAAACAACCATGGAGACATCATGCACCCCTGCCGCAAACCAACATTCACTGAGAACCAATCACTTTCCTCTCTTCCTACACATACACATGCCTTACATCCTCAATAAAAACTTTTCACTGCTTCTAACAACTTGCCTCCCACACCATATATTCTTAATATCTTCCACAGAGCATCTCTATCAACTCTATCATATGCCTTTTCCAGATCTATAAATGCTACATACAAATCCATTTGCTTTTCTAAGTATTTCTGACATACATTCTTCAAAGCAAACACCTGATCCACACATCCTCTACCACTCCTGAAACCACACTGCTCTTCCCCAGTCTGATGCTCTGTACATGCCTTCACCCTCTCAATCAATACCCTCCCATATAATTTACCAGGAATACTCAACAAACTTATACCTCTGTAATCTGAGCACTCACTTTTATCCCCTTTGCCTTTGTACAATGGCACTATGCAAGCACTCTGCCAATCCTCAGGCACCTCACCATGAGTCATACATACATTAAATAATCTTACCAATCAGTCAACAATACAGTCACCTCCTTTTTTTAATAAATTCCACTGCAATACCATCCAAACCCGCTGCTTTGCCAGCTTTCATCTTCTGCAAAGCTTTTACTACCTCTTCTCTGTTTACCAAATCATTCTTCCTAACCCTCTCACTTTGCACACCACCTCGACCAAAACACCCTATATCTGCCACTCTATCATTAAACACATTCAACAAACCTTCAAAATACTCACTCCATCTCCTTCTCATATCACCACTACTTGCTATCACCTCCCCGTTAGCCCCCTTCACTGATGTTCCCATTTGTTCCCTTGTCTTACGCACTTTATTTACCTCCTTCCAAAACATCTTTTTATTCTCCCTAAAATTTAATGATACTCTCTCACCCCAACTCTCATTTGCCCTCTTTTTCACCTCTTGCACCTTTCTCTTGACCTCCTGCCTCTTTCTTTTATACATCTCCCACTCATTTGCATTATTTCCCTACAAAAATAATCCAAATGCCTCTCTCTTCTCTTTCACTCATAATTTTACTTACTTCTTCATAAGAGAGATAAAAGCAAACCTAGATAAAAGGGCTGGAGAGATGGAGTGTTGTGGTGAGATATTGTGGCTAGTTCCAAGCCTGTTTGTGGAAGATACTGTGTTGTTTGTGGAGAGTGAAGAGGAGTTGCAAAAGATTGTAAGTGTTTTTATGATGTGAGTGAGCACAGGAGATTGAAGGTAAATGCATGTAAAAGTAATGGGGTTTGAAAGGAAATAACGTGAAAGTACTGATTTTGTAAAACTACAGAGTGGAAGAAAAAAGTGCACTAAATTGTGCTGTGGATATGGGAGGAAAAAGACTGGAAGAAGTGAGGGGAAATTAAGTATCTGGGAGCTGTCTTGGGTAAGTGTGGTGATATGGAAGATGATAAGGGAAAGAGCAGTACAAGGAAGAAGAGTCACTGGGTCCCATAACAGAATAATGAAGGGTAGATGTGTAAGTATGAAAGTGAAGAGAGAGATTATGGGACAGCATAGTCCTCCCACTCTGACCTTTGCAGCTGAAACATAGATGTGGTATAAGGCACAGAGGTCATAAATCCAGGCTTGAAAATGAGCTACTTGAGAAGAGCATGTGATGTGACTAGATGGAATAAAGAAAGAAATGAAAGGGTATATGAGAGTTGTGGTATGGCAAGGAATGCAAAGGGAATGAATTGTGGAGTGGTAGAATGAGTGAAACATAATACTTTGAGGTGGTTTGGGCATGTGGAAAGAATGCAAGACTGAAAGAGTACACGAAGAGTGTATGACTGTACAGTAAAGGGTTGGTGTAAGTGGAAGACCACCTGTGACATGGGCAAATAGGGTGGAGGAATACTGTAGGGAGAGAAACAGAGAAAGAATGCATACAATGGTGTATGCAAGGGAGGCATGTAAGGAAAGGGATAACTGGAGACTATAGCCATGGCCACCCCTTGATAGGAGTTCCCAGAGGGAATGGCCATCAGAGATATATATAAAGATAGATAGACATACAGATAGATAGAGAGACAGACAGATAGATAAGACAAAATTCTGGTTTCTCCAGTGACAGTGATTCTGCCTTGCCTTAGGTGACTTTTAACTTGCAGTGTGCCCTCAAGCAGGTAAAGTCTGGTAACAACTTTACAATACTTTACCCTTGACACAAGTGAAAGTGTTCTGTTCTCTTCCTGAAACCGCAACAGAAACACAGACTTGCAGATGTCAGCAGCAAGAATGAGGCTCTTGATGGAGATCAACTGGTGAACATAGATCTGTGTATCTATGAAGGCAATACCCACTAAGTCAGTATTCTTCAACTGCCATATGTATACCTTTAAAGAAAACAAGAAATATATTAGCAAGCATCGCCCTGAAAAAAGGAAAAGAAGTTAACAATCCACAAGTAAAAATTTAATTCAAATAAAATTCATGGTTCAACCTCAAGAACTGGATGCCAAGCCAAGAGAAGCACAAAGGTCACCATCTATTATTATAAGTATATTATTTTCATAATCTAAGGGCCTCTTTTCCAGAAGCTCCTGCAGCTTTAAGACAATCACTTACAGGGAAAGGATGGATTCCTTTGTTTTACTTATACTCAAAAGTTAAGCATATGTAGTTTAGGATAAATACCTTATGTTCTGAACTGGCCACTACTAAGAAAGGAAAGAAAATGCAGCGTGGGTGCAGCACAGATATGGAAACAGGCACCATGGGTGGCAGTGAATGCCATACACGATGCGAGTCCCAAGAAAAATTGTACAACTGACCAATGTGATCACATTTGGGACACTGAGGCTTCCACACAGTTCCAATGACTCAACCAAGGCCAGTAAATAGAGACTACAGCCCATGCAGAATTCAACTTAAGGTAGGAAAGCATATGCCTCAATTGTGGACGTCAGCATAGGAAGGGCTCAGTGTGGTGCCTAAACTTGAGAAGCATATTCTAGTTTTGGCCTATCATATGATGTGAACAGCTTCCTAAGTATCTGTTTATGGATTAATCTTTTTCTTTTAATATATAGTGACTGACATAGCATGGAAAATTAACATACTCCATTCAAGGCCTTCTTGGGTGAAAGAAAAGTTACAGAAAGATAAATCAGAATTTATTCAGGGCTCCACAAGTGTTTGTAACCCTAACTCATAAATTAAGAGAGATTATATGATGTGGGAAAGCCAAAAGAAGGAAGAGTATTCCACCGTTTACAAATACAGCTTAGATGATCAAAGGAAGGAGGCATCTTGACAGCCAAATCCTCAAGTGGCCAGTCTCCATTGAAAAGCTGCAAGAAGCAGCAGCCAAACACATTACAAGTCCAAACCTTACGAGTGGAGATACAAGAAGGCAGTTCATGAAAAAAATGGTCAAAATAATATCTACAGAACTGAGAGAGAATAGCAACATCACAGCATACAGAGAGGGAAGGTTGAAGGTTTAACATAAGTGATGCCAGGTGAATTAATAATACAAAAAGCTTCTGATTCCACCTTAGCAAACAAAGAGGTAGAGGACGAGTCAACCCAGAAGTTTAAGAAGTATTCAAAGTATTCTATACTTGGGAGGATAAAACCCCAGTAGATGTGAAACAACTGCCCACAAGAAATATAATCATGGACCTGTACAACACTCCCAACTTTTGGAAAACAGATTTTGATATGCTGATTATGTGGAGTTTTGAGGACAGGATGGAGGATAAGGTTATGCCCAACATGTTTATATCATAACAAGCTTAAACTGGTGTTTGGAAAATGAACAGAGGGAAACAAATGAATCTTAGAAAGATATATGGAGAAACTGCATTTTGGCACCATTAAATTTTAAAAGGTTACTGCTTTCCCAATCTGAAAAGCTGCACAAGTCTGAATTGAGAGGAAATGTGATCAAAATGAGAAAGAGAACAAATATTAAAAGGAGGAGAGGAAAAGTGAGTTGAAGTATATAAAGTGGAATCAAGAGCATAAGAGTGAATAAGGTAAGAAGTAGAAGAGAGATTATTCATTAAGAGAAGAAAGTAGGTGATAAGACAGAATATCTAGGAACACGACTATTAATAAGATAGGAGGAGAAAGTCATTCCATCAAGGATTACTGTCATGGAATGGCCTTAGAGGAAACTATGCATCAGAGAACAGAGAGGCAGTGAAATCAAAGAAAGGGAATTTAAAAAATAAAGTTGTATGCCACACTTTGTTAAATGCTTTAAAGAGAGTTATAATGAAAGTTTTACTAAAATCCCTAAGAAAGAAGAAACAGAGGTGACTCACATAAAACAGATCACCAGCAGACCTAACACTACAAAATCCATACTGGTGATCAGGGAAATGGGATTCTAAGTGTTTGAGAAAATGAGAGTTTAAGAGAGTTTTAAAGGCTTTGGAGACAGCAAAAGTGAAAGCAATGGGGAGATAGCTGGAGGGGTTACAGAAGATTCCTTTTTCAGGGATGGTCTGAACCAAAGCATGCTTTCAAGTGGAAAGGAATAGACATACAACAGGTAAGCAAGGATTGGTGCTAACTCTGAGGCACATTCCCTTAATCTATCTCTATCTCTATATCTCTGACACCATTCCCAAATGGAACTCCCTCAAGGGGTTGGCCATAGCAACAGAGTTTCCATAACTAGTGAACTCCACTGCCACTTCTTTGTCTTAAGTGCCTTATCCTTTAGCAAACTACTGGCAGAGGGCAACTCTAGTGCAGAGTTTGCAGAGGCTCATACTTATTGTTTCCATTGACTACTACCTAATGCTCCCTTCATCTAAATGCAACACTAATATTTGCCAGCAGACAGTTTGCCTACTTTACTCTTCTCCCAGTGTGGAGTCCTGTCAACAAGTTAGTCTTCATGACACATCCTCATTACTTTTAATGTACTCGAATTAAATTTCATCAACCACGGAGTTACTTCAATTCCCCTTTTCACTTGATGCAATATTCCTCAATCTTCACTTCACTCATGACCATGGCATCATCCAAAAACATATTCAGGTATGAGTTCTACCCCTTTGGTGTCATTTACACAAATCAAGCATACTACCTAAGCCCATCTTAAGAAAGCTCTTCTGATATGGGTCCTTAGCTCACCTCCACTAAAATCATCTCCAACCTATCAGAAGGATCTTCCCCTCATTCCTGCCTGAATATTTAATTCCTTTACCACCCCCTTATGCAAAGAAGTGTAAAATGCTTTCTGGCAGCCCAAATACACACAATTCATCCATCAATCTATATTGTGTAAAACATATATCATTCTCTTAGATGTTGAAGATAACTAGTACATCTGACCTCCTTTCCCTAAATCTATGATGTCTTTCACTTGCATACTTTTTATTTATCTTTTTCAGTATTTTCCACACCACAGTCATTGGAGAAATAAGTCTGCAGTTCAGCACAACTTTTTACATGGCCCTGTAGTTTGATTTCAGCTTCAGGGATGTGCCGAAGTAGAGCCTAGAGTCCTGGATCCCTTATTTCTAGCAAGATCTTTACATGGCCTGGAATTCCTTGAATAACTCAGGCTGGAATGTATGATGTTAGAAAACACACCCCAGCAACTTCCACTGGTGGTTTGGATGTATGAACTGAACCATAAAATTTGCCCTTTTCTGTTCCCTTGGTACTTTACCTTCCTTCAGCGACACCTAGGACATTTCAAGTCAAGCACATTGGCACACTTTTTTAGCACATATGGAGAAATTTTATAAGGATTATGAGCTTCATAGGGATTAAGACCCTTAAGTATTCTATTTATGTCTTTTCTTGTTATTTGTATGCTTTCCAAGACTTCATTCCATATCGCTGGTGCTGGGCTATGGTGTCTTCCATGTTGAAAACATTTCTAAACTTTTCGTTTAGTTCCTTAAACATCTTTAAAGCATCCTCTAGAACTCTTCCTTTTAAATCCCTAAGCCTGATAAACCTCTCTTTAAATGACAATATATTCTTTATGAATTTGTGGAAAAGATTTGTACTAGCTATTGCTTTATCCACCACATCCTTTTACAACTTTCTCTACTCCTTTTTTATTCAGCGGTACTCATTTCATGCTTTCTTATAGTTGTCTAGGGATGAATGACATGAGTGCTGCCTATAACTTCTCCACATCCCTAAGCTCTTTAGCATTTTTTTTCTTACAGAACATAATATCTTTTTTAACCTTCCCTCTGTATTTGAAGCTAAAGGCAACCCTGTTCCTATTTCATTGTAAATTTCACAGATCACTCCACAAGAATAAGCTGGATTGTGTCAACTAAACTCCATTTCTCACTATGTGTGCTCATAGAAACTTTACTTCTAAGTACTTTCCACAATTATATTTCCTCTTTGTGTCTGGTTTCATCTCTGTTCCATTTACATGAACAATTTTCTAAAAGTGCAAAGTACATGAATGATATACCAAGTCAATGCTTAATGTTGGGGATAAATTCCTGGAAACCACAACTTAGAGGAAATGCATTTCATCTCATGGTTCAGTGGGATAACAGGGTATTATGTTCCTAAGGGATATTTCTCAACCTCAATTTTCAAGCATAAATGAGTGAAATGCCAAGAATCATTAAGTACAATAGAGTGATGGGTGACCTGGATGCAGAGGTGAGTAATATGGCAACTGAAGGTATAATTGGGGTGCATAGGGTATTCAGTATCATGAATGGAAATGGTGAACAGCTTGTGTTGTGTACTGAAAAAGGAAAAAGAGTATATGTACATGTATGTGAGTAGGAAAGACGGTCAGTGGGCATTACTGGACTCCATATTAATTCATAGGTATGTAAAAGAGGGACTTTTGGATGTAAATGTGCAGAGAGGGGCAGCGTTGGGATGTCTGATCCCTACCGTACGGAGGCGAGGATGAAGATCTGTAGAGGTTTCTGTAAAAGAGGAAACAATATCTGTGTGAAGAGAGTGGTGGGAGTAAGTGAGCTTGGAAACAAGACTTGTGTGAAGAAGTACTAGGAGTGACTGAGTGAAGAGTGCAAAAGGTGGAGCAAGGAGAATGGGTGAGGAATGGGAGATAATTAGAAAAGCATTGCCTGCATGTGCAAGAGATGAGTGTGGCATGCAAAGGTGGGATGCTGGTAGATAAGAAAGGGGTAGTGAGTAATGGAATGAAAAGTAAAGTTCCTCGTGAAACAGAAAAGAGAAGCATTTGGGCAGTAATTACAGAAAAGGAAAGCAAATGATTGAGGGATGTAAAAACGAAAGCAGCAGGAGATCAAGAGGAAGATACAGGGGTTAAAAATGAGGGTAAGTGAGAGTTGGGGTAAAAGACTATCAGTAAACTTTAGGGACAATAAGATGTTTTGGAAGGAGTTTAAAAACATGTGAAAAAAAGGGAACAAATAGAAACATCATTGAAGAGTCAGAAAGGCAAGTGGTAAGAGGTAGTGGTGAAGTGAGGGGGTAATGGAGTGAGCATTCTGAAGGACTGATGAATGTATTTGATGATTCGGTGGCAGATGTAGGGTGTTTGCATCAGGGTGCTATGCAAAGTGAGAGTCATGGAGAATGGTTTGGTAAAGACGGAGACATTGAAATCCTTACATAAGAAGAACTGTGGCAAGGTGGCTGAAGTGGATGGTATGGAACTTAATCATATTAAGAAAGGGGGTGACTATTGCTGACGGGTTAGTCAGGTGTGTATCAATCATGGTAAGGTGCCTCAGGTTTGGCAGGATGCATGTACAATGTCACTGTTTACAGGTATGGGAGATAAAGGTGAGTGTTCAAACTATACAGGTATAGGTTTGCTGAGTGTACAGAGCATCAGACTGGAGCAAAGAAGTGTGGTTTCAGAAGTGGTAAAAGATGTGTGGATCAAGTGTTTGCTTTAAAGTGTGTGTGTAAGAAATAATTGAAGAAATATATGGATTTGATTGTGGCACTTGAGGATCTTGAGAAAGCAAATGATAGGTTGATAGAGATGCCTTGTGGAATATACAGTGTGGGAGAAAAGCTGCTAGAAGCAGAGCGAAGTTTTAATCAGGGGTGGAGGGCATGTGTGCGAGTAGAAAAAGGGGAAAGTAAATGTTTCCAAGTGAAGAACTGTCTGAGGCAGGGGGGTGTAATGTCACCATGGTTGTTTAATTTGATTATAGATGGGTAGGTGAGGGAGGTAAATGTGACAGTCTTGGAGAAAGATGTAAGTATGCAGTCTGTAGGGAAAGAGAGGGCCTGTGAAGTGAGTCACTTTGTTTGCTGATGTAACACTGGTGGCAGATATCAGTGAGAAACTGCAGATGTTGGTGACCGAGTTTGGAAGAATGGGTAAAAGGAGGAAGTTTAGTGTAAATGTGAATAAAAGCAAGGTTATTAGGTTTAGAAGGGTTGAGGGACAGGTTAGTTGGGGTGTGAGTATGAATGGATAAAAATTGGAGGAAGTTAAGTGTTTTAGATATCTGGGAGTGGACATGGCAGCAAATGTAACAATGGAAGCAGAAGTGAGTCATAGGGTGGGGAAAGGGGGCAAAGATTTTGGGAATGCTGAAGAATGTGTGGAAAGGAAAAACATTATTTGGGAAGGCAAAAATAAGTAAACTTTAAGGTATAGTGGTCCTAACACTACTGTATGGCTGCAAGGAATGGGCTATAGATAAGACAGTGCAGAGGAGGGTTTAGGTGTTAGAAATGAAATGTTCAAGGACAATATGTGGTGTGAAGTGGTTTGATTTAGTAAATATGTGTCAGAAATGGAGGAAACAAGGAGAATGGGGAGACCAAATTGCAGATGGAAGTATGGAGTGAAAAAGATTTAGAGTGGAGTCTAAACATTCATGAGGATGAAAGGTACGCACAGGAGTGAGTGAATTGGAACAATGTGGTATACAGGGGTTGACATGCCATCAATGGACTGAACTAGGGAATGTGAAGTGTCCACTATATACTATGGAAAGGGCTGTGGGGCCTAGCTCTGGATAGGGGGATGTGGTTTTGGCACATTACATGTGATAGCCAGAAAATGAGAGTGAGTGGATGTAGCCTTTCTTTGTCTGTTCCTGGTGCTACCTTACTACTGTGGGAAGCAGTAATCAAGTATGAAAAAATAATAGGCCCATTATTATCTATCTATATATCAGATATTTGCAATTGGAACTCCATCAAAGGGGTGGCCATGGCAACAGTCTCCATAACTAAAGAACTCCAGTGCTGCTTCTTAGCCTTTAGCACCTCACCCTTAACAGGCTACTAGCAGAGGGAAAGTCAAGTGCAGTGTTTGCAGAGGCTCCTACCTAATGTTCCTATTGACTAGTTCTATCTAATGCTCCTACCTACTACTTATCATTATCTAATCCAAATATGAAATACAGCGAATGTTCATTAGGTAGGACCCTCTGTGACAGAGATGCTCCCTGCCAGTGACCTGTTAAGGGTGTGGTCCTGAAGCCTAAGCAGCACTGGAGTTTACTAATTATGGAGACTATGCCATGGTCACTCACTTAAGGAGATTCTAGGGGGAACAGGCACCAGAGATACAGACAGATATAGATGGATAGAGAGATAGACAGATAGAAATACAGTTTAAAACAGCATTTCTCTAAATAATACATTTCACTATGTATATTGTATGTGTTTAATATTAAGACAAAGAAAATACCTACATACAAAGTTTGGAGATGGGGTAACAGGAGTAGAAAATTTGTTCTCCCATAACACACAATATGGTAGTAACCACAAATGATATGGCCCTCTTCCATTCATTCCACCATATATCCTATTTTATGACAAAATGTGCTTCATCAGAATTCTATGCAATAAATTGTCCTTCATAAGTCATTATTTTCTGACCTTCTGTCCTATGGCTGATACAAGCAGGCCACGACAATGTGCCAGAGCTGTTACTGGTCCCTTTTGCTCGCCTTCATACAACATCTTGAGACGATTCTTGGTGAGAGGCTGCCCTGGTTCTGGCACTACATCAATAACATCAAATATCAGGATACGCCCTCGGCAAGTAATGTCCTCGCCAAAGCTGAAAATGATTTAGTTGATTCTATGAGAGGATACAATAAAAAGTGATGGAAAAATGTGAAAAATGGATAAGACAGAACAGTAAGGATATGAGTGAAAGATAAAAAGGAGCAGATATAGCAGCAAATGGAATGTGGGCAGCTTCCTGAGTGCTACAAGAGCCTCATATGGATAGGAGTGACTCCTAGAGCAGGAAGTTGGTAAGTAATATGAACAAGTAAGAGAAAATTTTTCACCACCAAGGTTCCGATTGTGGATGGAATTGACTGAAAAGAAGGTATGTATGGTCCAAAGTGAGGTGCCTAAGGACTAGGTGAATACCTGTTTTGTGCCCTATTCAAAATCACAGAGGACATTAATAAATGTTGAGCATAGCCTGCAATTTGTATGGGTGAGTGGTGACTGAGAGAATAGCGGTATGCACAAAGTATCAGACTGAGGAAGAGTAATGTGGATTAAGAGCGTTAGAGGATGTGTGGGCCATGTGTCTACACTGAAGAATATGTGCAAGAAATACCTGAAGAGAGGGATCTGTATATGGCACTTATGGATCCAGAAAGAGCATATCAAAGGGATGAGAGAGATGCCTCATGAAGGGTGCTCTGAATGTACTGGATGGCAGAAAAGCTACTACATGCAATGAAGAGTTTTCATTGGGAGAGTAAGGTGTGCATACGAGTAGAAAGGGAAAAGGATGGGTCTCTGTCAAGTGTATGCGATGTTGCCGAGGATGTTTAACCTGTTCATGGATGGGGTGGTGAGGTAGGTAAATGCAAGTGTCATGGAGAATGAGGTGAGTGCTGAAAAAGGACTGGTGATTGGGAATACCTGGTTTAAAGAGTTATACATAAGTATACATATGTGAGAGGGAGAGATGGTCAAAGGGGGTTATTGGATTACATGTTAATCGATAAGCGTGTAAAAGAGAGACTTTCGGATGTTAATGTGCTGAGAGGGGCAGCTGGAGGGATGTCTGATCACTATCTTGTGGAGGTGAAGGTGAAGATTTGTAGAGGTGCTCAGAAAGGAAGAGAGAATGTTGGGGAGAAGAGAGTGTTGAGAGTAAGTGAGCTTGGAAAGGAGACTTGCGTGAGGAAGTACCAGGAGAGATTGAGTGTAGAATGGCAAAAGGCAAGAGCAAGTGACATGAGGGGAGTGGGGGAGGGATGGGATGTATTTAGGGAAGCAGTGATGACTTTCATAAAAAAATGCATGTGGCATGAGGAAGGTGGGAGGTGGGCAGATTAGAAAGAGTAGTGAGTGGTGGGATGAAGAAGTAAAATAGTCAGTGAAAGAGAAGAGAGGCATTTGGATGATTTTTGCAGGGAAGTAGTGCAAATGACTGGGAGATGTATAAAAGAAAGTGGCAAGATGTCAAGAGAAAGGTGCAAGAGGTGAAAAAAGAGGACAAATGAGAGTTGGGGTGAAAGAGTATCATTAAATTTTAGGAAGAATAAGAAGATGCTCTGGAAGGAGGTAAATAACATGAGTAAGACAAGAGAACAAATGGGAACATCAATGAAAGGGGTAAGTGGAGAGGTGATACCATGTAGTGATGAAGTGAGAAGGAGACGGAGAGAGTATTTTGGAGGTTTGCTGAATGTGTTTGAAGATAGAGTGGCAGATATAGTGTGTTTTGGATGGGGAGGTGTGCAGAGTGAGAGGGTTAGAGAGAATGGTTTGGTAAACAGAAAAGAGGTAGTGAAAGCTCTGCAGAAGATGAAAGCCAGCAAAGCAGCAGGTATGGATGGTACTGCAGTGGAATTTATTAAAAAGAAAAGGGGATGACTGTGTTGCTGATCGGTTGGTAAGGATAGTCAACGTATGTATGGATCATGGTGAAGTGCCTGAGGATTGGCAAAATACATGTATAGTGCCATTGTACAAAGGTAAAGGGGATAAAAGTGAGTGTTCAAATTACAGACGCATAGGTCTGTTGAGTATTCCCGGGAAATTATATGGAAGGGTATTGATTGAGAGGGTAAAGGCATGTATATCAGATTGGGGAAGAGCAATGTGGTTTCAGAAGTGATAGAGGATGTGTGGATCAGGTGTTTCCTTTGAAGAATGTGAGATATACTTTGAAAAACAGAGGGATTTGTATGTAGCATTTATGAATCTGGAGAAGGCATATGATAGGGTTGATAGAGATGCTTTGTGGAAGGTTTTAAGAGTATGTGGTGTGGGAAGTAAGTTGCTAGAAGCAGTGAAAAGTTTTTACCAAGGATGTAAGGCATGTGCACCACGAGGAAGAGAGGAAAGTGATTGGTTCCCAGTGAAAGTTGGTTTGTGGCAGGGGTGTGTGATGTCTCCTTGGCTGTTTAATTTGTTTATGGATGGGGTGGTTAGAGAGGTGAATGCAAGAGTTTTGGAGAAATTGGTAAGTAGGCAGTCTCTTGTGGATGAGAGGGCTTGGGAAGTGAGTCTGTTGTTGTTCACTGATGATACAGTGCTGGTGGATGATTCGGGTGAGAAACTGCAGAGGTTGGTGACTGAGTTTGGTAAAGTGTGTGAAAGGAGAAAGTTGAAAGGAAATGTGAATAAGAGAAAGGTTATCAGGTTCAGAAGAGTGGAGGGACAAGTTTATTGGGAGGTAAGTTTGAATGGAGAAAAACTAGAGGAAGTGTGGTGTTTTAGATGTCTGGGAATGGACTTAGCAGCAAATGGAGCCATGGAAGGAGAAGTGACTCACAGGGTGGGGGAGTTGTTGAAGGTTCTGGGAGCACTGAAGAATAAGTGGAAGGAGAGAACGTTATCTCGAAAAAATGGGTATGTTTGAAGGAATAGTGGTTCCAATAGTGTTATATGGTTGCAAAGCATGGGCTATAGGTAGGGTTGTGCAGAGGAGGGTGGATGTGTTGGAAATGAGATGTTTGAGGACAATGTGTGGTGTGAGGTGGTTTGATCGAGTAAGTAATGAAAGGGTGAGAGAGATGTGTGGTAATAAAGAGTGTGGTTGAGAGAGCAGAACCACCAAGCTCCCATTCCACTTCCAGGCCCCACACACCTTTCCACGGCTTACCCCAGACACTTCACATGCCCTGGTTCAATCCACTGACAGAATGTTGACCCTGGTATACCACATCATTCCAATTAACTCTATTCCCTGCACACCTTTCATCCTCCTGCATGTTCAGGCCCCGATTACTCAAGATCTTTTTTACTCCATCCTTCCACTTCCAATTTGGTCTCCCACTTCTCCTCATTCCCTCCACCTCTGACACATACATCCTCTTTGTCAATCTTTCCTCACTAATTCTCTCCATATGTCTAAACCATTTCAACAAACCCTCTCCTGCTATCTCAACTATAATCGTTTTATTTCCAAACATCTCTCTTACCCTTTCATTACTTACTCGATCAAACCACCACACACCACATATTGTCCTCAAACATTTCATTTCCAACACATCCACTATCCTCTGTACAACCCTATCTATACCCATGCCTCGCAACCATATAACATTGATGGAACTACTATTCCTTCAAACATACTGATTTTTGCTCTCTGAGATAACGTTCTCTCCTTCCACACATTCTTCATCGCTCCCAGAACTTTTGCTCCCTCCCCTACCCTGTGACTCACTTCCGCTTCCATGGTTCCATTTGCTGCTAAGTCCACTCCCAGACGTCTAAAACACCTCACTTCTTCCAATTTTTCTCCATTCAAACTTACATCCCAACTAACTTGTTCCTCAACCTTGCTGAACCTAATGACTTTGCTCTTATTCACATTAACTCTCAACTTTCTCCTTTCATACACTTTTCCAAACTCAGTCACCAACTTCTGCAGTTTCTCACTCAAATCAGCCACCAGTGCTGTATCATCGACAAACAAAAACTGACTTGCTTCCCAGTCTTCTCTTTCCCAACAAACTGCATACTTGCCCTTCTCTCCAAAACTATTGCATTTACCTCCCTACCCACCCCATCCATAAACAAAATATACAGCCATGGGGACATCACACAACCCTGCCAGAGACTGACCTTCAATGGGAACCAATCACTCTCCTCTCTTCCTACTCATATACATGCCTTACATCCTTGATAATAACCTTTCACTGCTTCTAGCAGCTTACCTACCAGACCAAATACTCTTAAAACCTTCCACAAAGCATCTCTATCAACCCTATCATATGCCTTCAACAGATCCATAAATGCTACATACAAATCCATCTGTTTTTCTAAGTTTTTCTCACACACATTCTTCAAAGCAAACACCTGATCCACACATCCTCTACCACTTCGAATCTCCTAAATAGCTTCATAGGGGAAAAAGAAGCGGCAGCATATTATCTGCACTGTTTTTGAGACATGAGATTGCATAAAAAACTACAAGGATGAAAGCTATTTCAGGTACACCCTGAGACTCTTCCAGTGAGCTCTAGATTATCAAATACTCTGTCAGGGAAGGGAGGGATTTAACAAAAGACAGTGATATCTGTATATTTACATGAGACTTTGGTAGGATATCTGAATAATATAAAACCAGTTCTGATTGACATCCTAATTCATCTAAGTCCATCCTTGATTAACCTCAGCTCAGCTGTGAATGACTTAAGATCATCTGTGACTGAGGTCAACAACACAGACGATATAAAAATATATATTAAAGTTACATACAGTACTTCAAACACAAAATATATATGAAACTCCTAGAGAAGGAAATCTGATAAGCCAAATGCCTTTAAAACCAAGATGGGTTTAATAACTTAAGTACATCAAATTAAACATAATGCTCCACAGAATAGGCTTCCTCTCAAATCTTCTCTCAGTAGTTTGCTATATATCAATAATGAGAGTTGGGGTGAGAGAGTATCATTAAATTTTAGGGAGAATAAAAAGATGTTCTGGAAGGAGGTAAATAAAGTGCATAAGACAAGGGAGCAAATGGGAACTTCAGTGAAGGGCGCAAATGGGGAGGTGATAACAAGTAGTGGTGATGTGAGAAGGAGATGGAGTGAGTATTTTGAAGGTTTGTTGAATGTGTTTGATGATAGAGTGGCAGATATAGGGTGTTTTGGTCGAGGTGGTGTGCAAAGTGAGAGGGTTAGGGAAAATGATTTGGTAAACAGAGAAGAGGTAGTAAAAGCTTTGCGGAAGATGAAAGCCAGCAAGGCAGCAGGTTTGGATGGTATTGCAGTGGAATTTATTAAAAAAGGGGGTGACTGTATTGTTGACTGGTTGGTAAGGTTATTTAATGTATGTATGACTCATGGTGAGGTGCCTGAAGATTGGCGGAATGCGTGCATAGTGCCATTGTACAAAGGCAAAGGGGATTTGAGTGAGTGCTCAAATTACAGAGGTATAAGTTTGTTGAGTATTCCTGGTAAATTATATGGGAGGGTATTGATTGAGAGGGTGAAGGCATGTACAGAGCATCAGACTGGGGAAGAGCAGTGTGGTTTCAGAAGTGGTAGAGGATGTGTGGATCAGTTGTTTGCTTTGAAGAATGTATGTGAGAAATACTTAGAAAAGCAAATGGATTTGTATGTAGCATTTATGGATCTGGAGAAGGCATATGGTAGAGTTGATAGAGATGCTCTGTGGAAGGTATTAAGAATATATGGTGTGGGAGGCAAGTTGTTAGAAGCAGTGAAAAGTTTTTATCGAGGATGTAAGGCATGTGTACGTGTAGGAAGAGAGGAAAGTGATTGGTTCTCAGTGAATGTAGGTTTGCGGCAGGGGTGTGTGATGTCTCCATGGTTGTTTAATTTGTTTATGGATGGGGTTGTTAGGGAGGTGAATGCAAGAGTTTTGGAAAGAGGGGCAAGTATGAAGTCTGTTGGGGATGAGAGAGCTTGGGAAGTGAGTCAGTTGTTGTTCGCTGATGATACAGCGCTGGTGGCTGATTCATGTGAGAAACTGCAGAAGCTGGTGACTGAGTTTGGTAAAGTGTGTGGAAGAAGAAAGTTAAGAGTAAATGTGAATAAGAGCAAGGTTATTAGGTACAGTAGGGTTGAGGGTCAAGTCAATTGGGAGGTGAGTTTGAATGGAGAAAAACTGGAGGAAGTGAAGTGTTTTAGATATCTGGGAGTGGATCTGGCAGCGGATGGAACCATGGAAGCGGAAGTGGATCATAGGGTGGGGGAGGGGGCGAAAATTCTGGGAGCCTTGAAGAATGTGTGGAAGTCGAGAACATTATCTCGGAAAGCAAAAATGGGTATGTTTGAAGGAATAGTGGTTCCAACAATGTTGAATGGTTGCGAGGCGTGGGCTATGGATAGAGTTGTGCGCAGGAGGATGGATGTGCTGGAAATGAGATGTTTGAGGACAATGTGAGGTGTGAGGTGGTTTGATTGAGTAAGTAACATAAGGGTAAGAGAGATGTGTGGAAATAAAAAGAGCGTGGTTGAGAGAGCACATGGAGAGAATGAGTGAGGAAAGATTGACCAAGAGGATATATGTGTCGGAGGTGGAGGGAACGAGGAGAAGAGGGAGACCAAATTGGAGGTGGAAAGATGGAGTGAAAAAGATTTTGTGTGATCGGGGCCTGAACATGCAGGAGGGTGAAAGGAGGGCAAGGAATAGAGTGAATTGGAGCGATGTGGTATACCGGGGTTGACATGCTGTTAGTGGATTGAATCAAGGCATGTGAAGCGTCTGGGGTAAACCATGGAAAGCTGTGTAGGTATGTATATTTGCGTGTGTGGACGTATGTATATACATGTGTATGGGGGTGGGTTGGGCCATTTCTTTCGTCTGTTTCCTTGCGCTACCTCGCAAACGCGGGAGACAGCGGCAAAAAAAAAAAAAAAAAAAAAAAAAAAAAAAAAAAAAATCAATAATCAGATGACGACTCTAAGTTTTGAAGAGAACATTTACTAATTTCAATGTGTTGCTCAATGTATTAAGTCATGACATAAAAAAGGGATTATAAAATTTTATCATGTGCATTACATAAACAAAAATGTATCCACACACAGGATATGTATCTAAGCAAAAAATGGATCCATACAGAGGTTGTCTAAAAAGAATTCTTTGTAAAAGTAATCAGTTCAGATATCATCAAAGGTTTGTCATAGTCACATAAAAATATATAAAACTACATATCATAGCTCTAGACCAATGCAAGCAAAAATAAAATCTTATAAAGCAGATTTAACTTACCAGAAGGTTGTGCCTAAGGCAAGGTAGCCTCTCAGACCTGATCTATCTCCCTCATAAGCTAGGATGACATTCTTGAAGCAAGTGACATGTTCCCAGGGATCTAAGTAGTAGTCTGTGTTAGGGATCATCTGCAGATCATTAAAATCCATCCATCAGAAAATTATATAAATATTTGGAACAATGTTCAAGTACTACTCTTGTCCACATATGTAAGCTACATGTGTAAATATGATAATCATAAATTTCAAAGAATGCATTGAAACTTAAGCCAAATACACTGTAATACAATGAACAAGATCCCTAAAGGCAATGAACATATGCTTCAGAAAACCCTAATGCGCAACTGAGAAAGGAAATGCTTGGCTAGGGTTAAAACATTATATCAATCCCTAAAATGAGGTATATTCATGGTGAATCAACCCCTTCAACCTTACTGAAATATATAATATCTATGTATATCTCTGATGCCTGTTCCCAACTTGAACTTCCTTAAGGGGGTGGCCATGGAAATACAGTCTCCATTACTGGTGAACTCCAACACTGCTTCTTAGCCTTTCATGCCTCACCCTTAACAGACCACAAGCAAAGGGGGCAACTCTAACGCAGTGTTTGCAGAGGCTCCTACCTAATGTTCCTACCTACTACTTCTACCTAATGCTCCAGCCTAAATGTCCCTACCTACAACTTCTACCTAATGCTCCAGCCTAAATGTTCCTACCTACTACTTCTATCTATTGCTCCTACCATTTTACCAAATGGCAGGGCTAATATATAGTGCTCAACACATGAAAATCTAGTTACAAACACTGAGCTGTGTAAGTGTTGTCAAGTGTTAAGTAAGACTCGGAAAGCTTGTACGTTTGTAGACAGAATGTCAGTAGTCCATGTGTGGGTGAGGCAGAAAATGAAAGAGCTACTTGACAACAACTGAAGTGGTGGCCCATTACACAGCTGTCACTGACCCTCCTGATACCCAGGCAGGTAGTACTGGTAATATATCTCCCTGGTTGTTGGCTGCCTGGCAATTACCACTTCCTAAAAAAATATGCATCCAGCAGATCTTGTACACAGGTCTCAGCAATCATACAATATCCTATCCAGGCCTATGATGTATGATATCATGATATGAAGGTAAATTCATGTGGATGAGATGTTGCTAGACACAACCTCTCATCCACATGCAGATACACCAGTGAACTGTTGGTGTTCTATTGTGCTGATAGTTGCCTGGCATCGGTATGCAGCATTATCACATTTTTTCTCACCTTGAAGGATCTCTTTTTTTTTTTTATTACATAAATTAAACAAATATAATTGTATTTTGAGAGTGAGTGTAACTGAAGACAACACTAGTGTCAACAGCCACAATATGGAGTTGAATTTAGTGACGAGATGGGCACCTCAACCACCACTTTTTGCATATTTTCCTATTACACTGTATAACACAATTTTTCTTCCTGGGTAGTAAATGTTATTTCCTAATTGCTCATGCATAAAAAATAGAGAAAAAAGCCATCATTCCCTTCAAACTTTGCTCTTGCGACCAGAAGTGATATTTTGAAATTTACCTATTTCCAATGGGACAACCAGCGAATTTGCACATTTTTATTCACATAAAGTTAGAAAAACAACAACATATGAATCAAAATTAACATGCATTTACAATAATAAGTAATCACAAAAGATCTATAAAATTTTTGAGATTTACGATTGTACTGTAAATCACTTTCACGAATCAGACCCCAAATATAATCTCCCATCATGTTCTCATTCTATGTTCCTTGGTAGCGGCATTCAGAGTCCAGTATATCCTGGTGGAAGTGCTCACGTTACTCCTCCGAATATGCTCCCAAGTTTTCCTTGAACTTATCAATATGAGTGTTGAGGATATGGACTTTGAGGGACATCCTGCAGCCCATTTTGCTGTAGTTCTTCACAAGGGTCTCAACCAGCTTCACATAGATTTCGGCCTTGTGACTGCTCAGGAAACCCCAAACCACTGCAACAAAGCTGCTATCTCCTTCCTAGTGAGCTTCTTGGAGAATGTTTCTAAATCTTTGAATTCTTGATAATTAGAGCAGTAGGCAAGGAAATCCAGTTGTTCATGGATATGCATTCAGGGATCAAATACCACAGATTTTACCTGATTTATTTCTGCCTTCTTGACCATACTAACATACTAAAGTAGTACTGCTGGCATGATTCTGAGATTCACTTTTATTACAGATGATTTAAAGGATGAATATATCAAGGTAAGATGTTCTGTTTGTTTCTGAAAGCACGTAAATCTCAGTGAAGAAAATTTTAGACTGCTTCAGATCATAAGTCCACCTGGTTCAGGGATGACTGGTGTTCCAGCAAAGATTCATTTCATCTCTCAGCAGTTCATCTGTGTGTGTGTGTGACTGATGTTTCTGCAAAAAAATTCACATCAATTTTCACCCAACAGAGCTCTATGTTATCTAAAGTACAAATACCCAAGCTTGTGTAGTTGTGCTTGTGGTAACATCTTTTGAATCTCTGATATTGGGATGACTGTTCTGCTGGGCTAGAAATAAGGACAACAAAGCTCATGTGGTATCATGTTTCAGACACATGGATAATTGCCATTAACTGGATTATTCACACAGAAGCAACAGTGGATGGTTAACCTTTAAGTTGTCTCATGCAACATTCTGAAGAGAAAAGAGTTTTGCCCAGTGTGGACCAAGGTCAATGTATGGGCTGCTTTAGATGATTTTTGGAAATGGCTGGTCAGCAGTATGTTTTTCCTTGTTGGGCCCTGAAATAGGCCTCACTCTGTGGAGCAGCAGTTTGACATCTTCAAAATGGATCAAGTAGCTTCTGGTTTTAATCCTGATATAGGTTATGACCATTTGGATCCTTCAAGCAATACTTAATTAAGGCTGGTTCCTCCATTCTTATTTGTAGACTGTAGGACAATGAATAGCTGTAACAGCTGTAAGAATATTTACTGCATGAATTTCCCCTACACACTTGGATCTCTGACTACTTGGGGTGATAACATGGGATGCTGCCTCCAGCTTCCCCTAATGCTCACCAACATCTCATACATCATAATACTCCCACACTATCTGAAATATTTCAGTCCAGCCTAATCTAAAAAGATACCTTCATCAAATTGGAGGAAAGTTTTTGTATGAGTGGTTCATGGGTCCTGTTCTATGATGAGGAGTGCCTGCCTGATGATAAGTCTGAGTTAAGACATAATTTCATAGGGAGTCTTATTCACTCAGTCCTCAGACTTATTTCTTCCTCAACCTTCTCTATGATAGGAAGTCTTCAGTTTTCATGTAATTACCTATTTGTAATGAATAGAAAGGGAGTTTTACACTTGTGGTGCTTCATCTCTTGAACATTCTCTACTATTATACAACTTCTGAAATTCATGTATGCTGTATGCATCAACCATGTCCTTAGTCATTCTGTTCCATTCATCCACAACTCCAATGAAAAAAATTACTTCCTTATATCTATTTTTATTAAGTTTATTGCCAAATTTCATGTTATATCCTTTGGTTGCCCTATCCTTACATCTCTTAAAGTAATCTTCACTGTTTGCATCATCAATCAGTTTTAAAAACTTATAGGAAAGGTTGTGATCTGGTCATCCCTCACTCTACCCTTTTACAATGTTGGCAAACTTAAAGCCTTTAGCCTTTTCCTGTAACTTTACTCTCTTAATTCTTCCTCCATCTTCAGTGCCCTCTAAACCTTCATTATCAGCTCTTTGTGCTATTTCAGGGGAGATGACCAAGCATATTCTAGTTTTGGTCTTGTGCATGCTAAATATTTCCTTATCAACATACTTGAAAACTATTCTGTTAATTGCCAGAAGACAGAGTGTCTACTTAACTAATCTCCTAATGTGGGACTCTGATGATAGGTTAGCAACTATGCTGACACCCAACTCCTTTCCACAGACAGAATCTTGAGGCTTATTCCCTACCAGATAATGATCATACTGAGACCTTTCACTCTGTCCCTTCCTCATTGTTACAATGGCCATATGTATATGAACAGCTTGCTAAATATTTCTTTATCCATACACTTTAAAGTTATTCTAATATTTGCCATGAGACACTTTGTTATCTATATATTCATTTATCATACCTGAATGCTGTTTAATGCATCAGCAAGGTGACGCCAGGAAACAGACGAAGAACAACCCACCCACTCATATGCACATATACATACATAAATGCCCATACAAGCACATATATACACATATATATCAACATATACATACACACATACATATCAACATATACACATATATATACACAGACATATGCATATATACACATGTACACACTCATACTTGCTTGTTTTCAATCCATTCCTAGCGCACCACCCTGCCCCACAAGAAACAGCATGGCTGCTCCCTGCTTCAGCGAGGTAGTGCCAGGAAAACAAAAAAAGACCACATTCGTTCACACACAGTCTCTAGCTATCATGTGTGATGCACCAAAACCACAGCCCAATATCCACATCTAAGCCCCACAGACTTTTCCATGGTTTACCCCAGATGTTTCACATGCCCTAGTTCAATCCACTGATAGCATGCTAACCCAAGTATACTACATTGTTCCAATTCACTCTATTCCTTGCATGCCTCTTACCCTCCTTTTATGTTCAGACCCTGATCACTCAAAATCTTTTCCACTCCATCCTTCCACCTCCAATTTGGTCTCCTGCTTCTCCTTGTTCCCTCCACCTCTGACACATATATCCTCTTTGCCAACCTTTCCTGACTCATTCTCTCCATATGCCCAAACCATTTCAACACACCCTATTCTGCCCTCTCAACCACACCCTTTTCATCACCCCACATCTCTCTTACCCTTTCACTACTTACTCAATCAAACCACCTCACACCACACATTGTCCTCAAACATTACATTTCTAACACATCCACCTTCCTACATACAACCCTATCTATAGCCAATGCCTCGCAACCATACAATATTGTTGGAACTACTATTCCTTCAAACATACCCATTTTTGCTCTCTGAGATAACATTCTCTCTTTCCACACATTCTTTATCACCCAAAGAACATTTCGCCCCCTCCCCAACCCTATGAGTCATATGCGCTTCCATGGTTCCATTCACTGCTATGTCCACTCCCAGATATCTAAGACATTTCACTTTCTCCAATTTTTCTCAATTCAAACTTATATCCCAATCAACTTGTCCCTTAACCCTACTGAACCTAATAACCTTGCTCTTATTCATATTCACTCCCAACTTTCTCCTTTCCCACACTTTTCCAAATCCAGTCACCAACTTCTGCATTTTCTCACCTGAATGAGCCACCAGTGCTGTATAATTGGCGAACAACAACAGACTCATTTCCCAGGCCTTCTCATCCCCAGCAGACTGCATACTCACCCCTTTCTCCAAAACTCTTGCATTTACCTCCCTAACAACCCCATTCATATACAAATTAAACAACTATGGAGACATCAAACACCCCTGCTTCACTGAAAACCTGTCACTCTCTTCTCTTCCTACTTGTACACATACCTTACATCCTTGATAAAAACTTTTCACTGCTTCTAGCAGCTTACCTCCCACACCAAATACTCTTAAGACCTTCCACAAAGCATCTCTATCAACCCTATCATATGCCTTCTCCAGATCCAATATGCCACATGCAAACCCATGTTTTTTTTTCAAATTTCTCACACATTCTTCAAAGCAAACACCTGATCCATACATCCTATACCACTTCTGAAACCACAGTGCCCCTCAATCTGATGCTCTGTACATACCTTCACCCTCTCAATCAATACCCACCCATATAATTTTCCAGGAATACTCAACAAACTTATGCCTCTATAGTTTGAATACTCACCTTCATCCCCTTTGCCTTTGTACAATGGCACTAAACATGCATTTCACCAATGCTCAAGCACTTACCATGATCCATACATACAATGAATATCCTTACCAACCAATCAACAACACAATCAACCCCTTTCTTATCAAATTCAACTGCAATACCATCCAAACCCACTGCCTTGCTGGGTTTCATCTTCTGCAAGACTCTCATTGTCCTTAATAATTCTCCTAATATGGGACTCTGGTGACAGGGATGATGCTGACTGCCAAGTTCTTTTCACCCAAAGAATCTTGAAGCATATTTCCTGCTATACAATATCATATTGAAGATTTCTCTCAGTATGACACATCCTCATCACTTTACATCTGCCTTATGTATATGAACAGCTTGCTATATATTTCCTTATTCATACACCTCAAAGCTGTTCTGATATTTGCCGGAAGACAGTTTGCTTCCCTTACTATTCTCCTTACATCCATTCTCTAGCTTTCATATGTAATGCACCAAATCCACAGCTCCCTATCCACAACCAGGCTCCACAGACCTTTCCATGATTTACCTCAGGAACTTCACATGCCCTGGGTCAGTCCACTGACAGCACACTGACACCAGTATACCACAGCATTCTAATGCACTCTGTCCCGTGCATGCCTTTCATCCTTCTGCATGTTCAGGCCCCGATCACTCAATATCTTTTTCGCTACATCCTTCCATCTCCAAGTTGGCCTCCCATTCTCCTTGTTTCTTCCACTTCTGATGCATATATCCTCCTTGTCAATCTTTCTCAATGTGTCAAAACCACTCAAACTATTCAACTCTCTCAACCAAACCACACATCTTACTCACCCTTTCATTACTTAATTGATCAAACCATGTCACACCCTACAAATTGCCCTCAACATTTCATTTCCAACACATCCATCCTCCTCCAAACAACTCCTTCTATAGTCCATGCCTCGCATCCATATAATATTATTGGGATTACCATTCCTTCAGATATGCCTGTTTTTGCCCTCCCAGATAACATTCTCTCTTTCAACACATTCCTTAGTGCTCCCAGAACCTGTGCTCCCATCCCCACCTTATGACTCACTTCCACTTCCAATGTTCCATTCACTGCCATGTCCACTACCACATATCTAAAATGCTTCATTTCCTCTAATTTGTCTCCACATATCCCAACTAATCTATCTATCAACCTTGCTAAACCTAATGACTTTGCTTTTATTCACAATCACTCTCAACTTGCTCTTTTCAGATACTCTTCCACACCCAGTCACTAACTTTGCAGTTTCACACTTAAATCTGCTACCAATGTTGCATTATCAGCAAAAAAACAACGAACTCATCTCCCAGGCCCTTCTATACCCCCATAGACAGCATACTTGTCCCTCTCCAACTCTTGCATTTAACTTCCCACACCATCCCTTCCATGAGCAAACTGAAAAACCACAGTGACATCACACACCCATACCACGGACCAACATTCACTTGGAACCATTCACTCTCCTTTCTTCTAACCCTCACAGAAGTTTTGTACCCTCCATCAAAAACTCCTCACTGCTTCTAGCAGCTTTCCTTCCACAGTGTACATCAACCCTATCATATGCTTTCCCCATATCCATAAATGCTACATTACAAAACCATCTGTTTCCATAAGTATTCATCACGCACATTTTTTAAAGCAAACACATGATTAACATATCTTCTACCACTCCTGAAACTAAGGTGTTCCTCCCCAATTTGATGCTCTGTACATGCCTTTACCTTCTCAATCAATACCCTCCTACACAACTTACCAGGTATACTCAACAAACTTATACCTGTGTGGTATGAACACTCACCTTTAAGCCCCCCTTGCCTTTATACAATGGTACTATACATGCATTCCACCAATCTTCAGGCTGCTCACCGTGACCCATACGTACATTGAAAATCTTTATCAACCAATCAACAACACAGTCATCCTCTTCTTGGATATAGATATTACCTAGTGTCAAAAGTTATCTACACTTCTTATGTTTTATATTTCAGCCGAGTTTCCTTAGCATGAGCCTGAATAGTAGCTTTGTTTTGCTTTAGCATATAGCCTTTGAATATTCCTAGGGCTTTAATACTGCTGCCTTTCATATTTCATAGAGTCCTTTAGACACTAAACTGCATTTGAACTTTTAAAGTAAGAAATAAGAGGATATGGTGACCTTAAGAGTTAGAGGTAATCAAATATCATCTGACACTTTTATAAAACTATCATTATTTCATCCTTTCTACTTTGTCATGAACTCATCAGTCCATAGGTCTGGCTTGAAAGTTACGAATCATTATCACCCATTTCCACGTAACAGTTATTTCCCACTATCCCTGAGCAAAAATGTGCATTCACAACATATCCCCAAACTTATAAATATCAATCAAATGGAGGCCTTACCCTGTAGTCCAAATTGGACACAAAAACAGCAAAAATGTGCATGCATTCACAACACATCCTTAAACTTATCAAGGTCAATCAAATGTAAACCTTACCCTGTAACATAATGTGAACATAAAAACAATCAGGTTAAGAGAAGCTTACCTGCCAGTTGACTGGGGAAAAAAGCTGAATAGAAAATGTGGGTGCCTGGACCTGAATGAATCTGTCATCTCTCTCCTCAAGTACCTCCTCCTGGAAAGAAGAAGAGTACAAGAGCTTCTTTATTTTTCATAATATTAACTTGTATTACGAAGTAGCAAATGATCTGTCCATAGCATCATATAATCCATTATTGAGAAAGAGATGTATGATACCTTCTTCAATAAGTATATGAGATCTTACAGTTTCTAAAATCATAAACACGCCTTAATTACAACAATCCTAGACGAAACAATGTAGTACAAGAAAAAAGAATGATGAGACTATAGAAATTACAGCACTTCTATACACATCAATCAATCTATTTATCTATATCTCTGACATCTTTTTCCATGAGGAATTCTTCTCTTGAGAGAGAAGCCATTGCAAAAAAGTCTCAAGGATGCCCTAAAAGGCTTTGTCCCCTCTACACTTTCCTTGCTCCTATACATAGTATGTTGCCACACATTCTTCTCCCAGGATGCATGCTGGATTCCCTAACTAAATTGATGCTCAAAGTCAAGGCCTTGAGGATTACTCATTGCAAAGGAAACTGAACAGGAGCTCGGTTACAAGATTCCATATGTATAATATCACCATAACCATCGATAATTAGTGGGATCCCCCTGGGGATTGTCCTGGGACTTACATTTTTCATCATTTATATCAATGACATTGAAGTAGGGTTGAATAAATCGGTGTCCAAATTTGCACATAACACAAGATTGGCATTATCACATTAGGTGAAGATAGGTTGAGATTACAAGGGATGCAGATGAATGATCTAGAAAATGGCAAATGCCTTTTAACATGAATAAGTGGCAGCTTATGCAAGCACGAAACCTTATCAAGACATTTGATTATAAATGATGGACCACAAGATAAAGGACACCTCTTGTGTGGGTGATCTAGGGGTTACTGTCTCCAATAACTTCAAATTATCTTAGCATTGTAAAGAGGCTGCCAAGAAAGCAATAGGATGTTAGGATTTATTGACAGATATTTTACAGACAAAACTAAGGACGTGGTATTGCCACTACACCTTAGTTTAGTTAAACCTCACATCGAATATACAGAGCAGTTCTTGCCCTCTAACCTGAGCAATAATATTTGAGATTTGAGATTTTGTGGTATACTGGCTCGACGTGCTGTCAATGGATTGAACCACAGCATATGAAGTGTCTGGGATAAACCATGAAAAATTTTGCGTGGGATAGATGTGGAAAGGGAGCAGTGGTTTCGGTGCATTACACATGACAGCTAGAGACTGAGTGTGAATGAATGTGGCCTTTTGTCCTTTCCTAGCGCTACCTCGCGGGGGAGGATGCTATTTCATGTGTGGCAAGGTGGCGACGGAAATGAATAAAGGCAGCAAGTATGAATTATGTACATGTGTATATAGGTATATGTCTGTGTATGTATGTATATGTATATGTTGAAATGTATTATTTATTTATCTATTTATTTTTATTTTTTTTTTTATTTTGCTTTGTCACTGTCTCCCGCATTAGCGGGGTAGTGCAAGGAAACAGACAAAAGAATGGCCCAACCCACCCAAATACACATGTATACACATGCACGTCCACACAAGCAAATATACATACCTATACATCTCAATGTACACATATATATATATTTTTTTTTTTTTTTTTTTTTTTTTTAGACTTTGTCGCTGTCTCCCGCGTTTGCGAGGTAGCGCAAGGAAACAGACGAAAGAAATGGCCCAACCCCCCCCATACACATGTACATACACACGTCCACACACGGAAATATACATACCTACACAGCTTTCCATGGTTTACCCCGGACGCTTCACATGCCTTGATTCAATCCACTGACAGCACGTCAACCCCTGTATACCACATCGCTCCAATTCACTCTATTCCTATTCACTCTATGCACTCTATATATTTTTTTTTGCTTTGTCGCTGTCTCCCGCGTTTGCGAGGTAGCGCAAGGAAACAGACGAAAGAAATGGCCCAACCCACCCCCATACACATGCCTTGATTCAATCCACTGACAGCACGTCAACCCCGGTATACCACATCGCTCCAATTCACTCTATTCTTTGCCCTCCTTTCACCCTCCTGCATGTTCAAGCCCCGATCACACAAAATCTTTTTCACTCCATCTTTCCACCTCCAATTTGGTCTCCCTCTTCTCCTCGTTCCCTCCACCTCCGACACATATATCCTCTTGGTCAATCTTTCCTCACTCATTCTCTCCATGTGACCAAACCATTTCAAAACACCCTCTTCTGCTCTCTCAACCACGCTCTTTTTATTTCCACACATCTCTCTTACCCTTACGTTACTTACTCGATCAAACCACCTCACACCACACATTGTCCTCAAACATCTCATTTCCAGCACATCCATCCTCCTGCGCACAACTCTATCCATAGTCCACGCCTCGCAACCATACAACATTGTTGGAACCACTATTCCTTCAAACATACCCATTTTTGCTTTCCGAGATAATGTTCTCGACTTCCACACATTCTTCAAGGCTCCCATAATTTTCGCCCCCTCCCCCACCCTATGATCCACTTCCGCTTCCATGGTTCCATCCGCTGCCAGATCCACTCCCAGATATCTAAAACACTTCACTTCCTCCAGTTTTTCTCCATTCAAACTCACCTCCCAATTGAATTGACCCTCAACCCTACTGTACCTAATAACCTTGCTCTTATTCACATTTACTCTTAACTTTCTTCTTTCACACACTTTACCAAACTCAGTCACCAGCTTCTGCAGTTTCTCACATGAATCAGCCACCAGCGCTGTATCATCAGCGAAACAACAACTGACTCACTTCCCAAGCTCTCTCATCCCCAACAGACTTCATACTTGCCCCTCTTTCCAAAACTCTTGCATTCACCTCCCTAACAACCCCATCCATAAACAAATTAAACAACCATGGAGACATCACACACCCCTGCCGCAAACCTACATTCACTGAGAACCAATCACTTTCCTCTCTTCCTACACGTACACATGCCTTACATCCTCGATAAAAACTTTTCACTGCTTCTAACAACTTGCCTCCCACACCATATATTCTTAATACCTTCCACAGAGCATCTCTATCAACTCTATCATATGCCTTCTCCAGATCCATAAATGCTACATACAAATCCATTTGCTTTTCTAAGTATTTCTCGCATACATTCTTCAAAGCAAACACCTGATCCACACATCCTCTACCACTTCTGAAACCACACTGCTCTTCCCCAATCTGATGCTCTGTACATGCCTTCACCCTCTCAATCAATACTCTCCCATATAATTTATATATATATATATATATATATATATTAGGTACAGTAGGGTTGAGGGTCAAGTCAATTGGGAGGTGAGTTTGAATGGAGAAAAACTGGAGGAAGTGAAGTGTTTTAGATATCTGGGAGTGGATCTGGCAGCAGATGGAACCATGGAAGCGGAAGTGGATCATAGGGTGGGGGAGGGGGCGAAAATCCTGGGGGCCTTGAAGAATGTGTGGAAGTCGAGAACATTACCTCGGAAAGCAAAAATGGGTATGTTTGAAGGAATAGTGGTTCCAACAATGTTGTATGGTTGCGAGGCGTGGGCTATGGATAGAGTTGTGCGCAGGAGGATGGATGTGCTGGAAATGAGATGTTTGAGGACAATGTGTGGTGTGATGTGGTTTGATCGAGTGAGTAACGTAAGGGTAAGAGAGATGTGTGGAAATAAAAAGAGCGTGGTTGAGAGAGCAGAAGAGGGTGTTTTGAAGTGGTTTGGGCACATGGAGAGAATGAGTGAGGAAAGATTGACCAAGAGGATATATGTGTCAGAGGTGGAGGGAACGAGGAGAAGAGGGAGACCAAATTGGAGGTGGAAAGATGGAGTGAAAAAGATTTTGTGTGACCGGGGCCTGAACATGCAGGAGGGTGAAAGGAGGGCAAGGAATAGAGTGAATTGGAGCGATGTGGTATACCGGGGTTGACGTGCTGTCAGTGGATTGAATCAAGGCATGTGAAGCGTCTGGGGTAAACCATGGAAAGCTGTGTAGGTATGTATATTTGCGTGTGTGGACGTATGTATATACATGTGTATGGGGGGGGGGGGGGTTGGGCCATTTCTTTCGTCTGTTTCCTTGCGCTACCTCGCAAACGCGGGAGACAGCGACAAAGTATAATAAAATAAATAAAATATAATATATATATATACACACAGACATATACATATATACACATATACATAATTCATATTGTCTGCCTTTATTTATTCCCATCGCCACCTCGCCACACATGGAATAACAACCCCCTCCCCCCTCATGTAAGCGAGGTAACGCTTGGAAAAGACAACAAAGGCCACATTCGTTCACACTCAGTCTCTAGATGTCATGTAATAATGCACCGAAACCACAGCTTCCTTTCCACATCCAGGCCCCACAGAACTGTCCATGGTTTACCCCAGACGCTTCACATGCCCTGGTTCAATCCAATGACAGCACGTCGACCCCGGTATACCACATCGTTCAAATTCACTCTATTCCTTGCACGCCTCTCACCCTCCTGCATGTTCAGGCCCCGATCACTCAAAATCTTTTTCACTCCATCTTTCCACCGCCAATTTGGTCTCCCACTTCTCCTCATTCCCTTCACCTCTGACACATATATCCTTTTGGTCAATCTTTCCTCACTCATTTTCTCCATGTGACCAAACCATTTCAAAACACCCTCTTCTGCTCTCTCAACCACGCTCTTTTTATTTCCACACATCTCTCTTACCCTTACGTTACTTATTCGATCAAACCACCTCACACCACATATTGTCTTCAAACATCTCATTTCCAGCACATCCACCCTCCTGCGCTCAACTCTATCCATAGCCCACGCCTCGCAACCATACAATATTGTTGGAACCACTATTCCTTCAAACATACCCATTTTTGCTTTCCGAGATAATGTTCTCGACTTCCAAACATTCTTCAAGGCTCCCAGAACTTTCGCCCCCTCCCCCACCCTATGATTCACTTCCGCTTCTATGGTTCCATCCGCTGCCAGATCCACTCCCAGATATCTAAAACACTTTACTTCCCCCAGTTTTTCTCCATTTAAACTTATCTCCCAAATGACTTGACCCTCCACCCTACTGTACCTAATAACCTTGCTCTTATTCACATTTACTCTTAACTTTCTTCTTTCACACACTTTACCAAACTCAATCACCATCTTCTGCAGTTTCTCACATGAATCAGCCACCAGCGCTGTATCATCAGCGAACAACAACTGACTCACTTCCCAAGCTCTCTCATCCACAGCAGACTGCATACTTGCCCCTCTTTCCGAAACTCTTGCATTCACCTCCCTAACAACCCCATCCATAAACAAATTAAACAACCATGGAGACATCACACACCCCTGCCGCAAACCTACATTCACTGAGAACCAATCACTTTCCTCTCTTCCTACACATACACATGCCTTACATCCTCAATAAAAACTTTTCACTGCTTCTAACAACTTGCCTCCCACACCATATATTCTTAATACCTTCCACAGAGCATCTCTATCAACTCTATCATATGCCTTCTCCAGATCCATAAATGCTACATACAAATCCATTTGCTTTTCTAAGTATTTCTCACATACATTCTTCAAAGCAAACACCTGATTCACACATCCTCTACCACTTCTGAAACCACACTGCTCTTCCCCAATCTGATGTATAGGTATGTATATGTGCGTGTGTGGAGGTGTATGTATATACATGTGTATGTGGGTGGGTAGGCCCATTCCTCATCTGTTTCCTTGCGCTACCTCGCTAATGCAGGAGACGGTGACAAAGTATAATAATAATAATAATAATAATAATAATAATAATAATAATAATAATAATAACAATAATAATAATAATAATAACAATAATAATCTACTGGTGGCATCATATTTCAATCTAGCCTCCCTGGAAAATACACTTGCATATAGCTGAGGCTGGGACAAAGTTGTAAGTGCTATTTCACGGGCTGTGTGTGTGTGTGTGTGTGTGTGTGTGTGTGTGTGTGTGTGTCAGTCAACCTTCCCTAGCTTTCAGTTCTACAGTTTTTTCTACTTTCTGCTTGTGACTGCATATAATAGCAAGCATTCATTCACTTAACTTACAAATGATTATATTTTCCTAAGTTCTTCCTGCCCTTGTCAGTAACCTATGCTATGCAACAACCGTGTCTCTAGCCATTACCCTATGGGTGAAACTGCAGTCTTCTATGAAAGATGAAAACACTTAGCTCAAGTAAATCTTTCATCAAATGATATCAGACCAAACCTATAGAGGACAAATTGGGTACAGTTCATAACTTTGAAGCCTTCGGGAGGCACATCATGTATAAAGCCAAACCTACAATATGCTTTCAAGTTTTAGTCACTACATCTAAAAAGCACAAAGAGCTAATAGAGGAAGGTCCAGAGGAGAACAACAGAGATGGTACTAGTATTAGAAAACCTTGGTGACAGAAAAACACCCACCATATAGGAGAGAAGAGGGAGGAGTGAACTTATCAAAACCTCTACTTTCATTTAACAGACTGATGATGACAGTGAACAGTTCTTCAAGAGATGCAAGGACAAATCACCCAGAAGACATAACAAGAATTTAAGCAAGATTTTGTTTAAAAAGGTGTAAAGAGGTAATTCTGTATTATAAGAGTGGTGGATGAATGGAATACAATGAATGAGGGAGTGGCAGATATGGACAGCAAACGGAAATTCAAAAGATTGTATGAAAGCAGAAAATTGTGAAGAGAATGGGGCCCCACATGTGTAAACATCTTCCCTATACAGCACAAATAAGAAACTATATAAACCCTATAAATCAAATCTTACCTTGTCATCACCATTAAACTTCCAGATCTTGAGTGTAGGCTCAGAGCTTGAAGTAACAACACAGTAGGTCTTTGTCTCCAAATGGTGAACAATAAAGTGAGGGGTACATCTCAGTGGAACTTTTCGCACTGGCCAAGGAGCATCATACGAAAGGATTGTAGGCAACAAGCAGATTCGCAGAGAGTCCTGTAAGAGTTTTCACATTAAAAATGAAATAGTTAAGAAACATCTTCAGAGACACAATTACACCATCTACGTGGTTAAAATCTGATACTTGGCTTTTCTTTTCTTTTGTACTTAATTGTCATTTCCAGTGCTTGCGAGGTAGCGTTAGGACCAAAAAAAGAAAAGCTACATCTCCTTACATTAACTCATATATATATTTATCAATATAACTAGTACACTTGATTGCTGTTTCCCAAGTCAACGAGTGAGGTAGTGCCATTAAACAGACGAAGAATGGCCCATCCTCTCATATACACATACATACATATATATATATATATATATATATATATATATACATAAATGCCTATATATATACGCATACACAGACACATGCACATATTCATACTTGCTTGCCTTTATCCATTCCTGTCACTACCCTGTCCCACAGGAAACAGCATCGCTACCCCCTGCTTCAGCGAGGTAGAGCCAGGAAAACAGACAAAAAAGGCCATAGTCTTTCACACTCAGTCTTTAGCTGTAATGTGTAATGCACTGAAAGCACAGCTCCCTATCCACATCCAGGCCCCACAGACTCTGCCATGGTTTATCCCAGACGTTTCACATGCCCTGGCTCAGTCCATTGGCAGAACGTAGACCCTGGTATACCACATCATTCCAATTCAATCTACTCCTTGCACAGCTCTCACCCTCCAGTACGTTCAGGCCCCGATCACTCAAAATCTTTTTCACTCCATCCTTCCACCTCCAACTTGGTATCCCACTTCTCCTTGTTCCCTTTTTGTCAACCTTTCCTCACTCATTCTCTTCATATGTTCGAACCATTTCAACACACCCTATTCTGCTCTCTCAACTGCACTCATTATATTTCCACACATCTCTTACCCTTTCATCACTTACTCAGTCAAACCACCTCACACCGCATACTGTCCTCAAAGGTTTCATTTTCAGCAAATCTACTCTCCTCTGTAACCCTATCTACAGCTCATACCACACAATCATATAATATTGTTAGAACTACTATTCCTTCAAACATACCCATTCTTTCTCTCCGAGATAACATTCTCTTTTTCCACACATTCTTCATTGCTAACAGAACTTTTGCCCCCTCCCCCACCCAATGACTCACTTCTGCTTCTATAGTTCCATTCACTTCCAAGTCCACTCCCAGATACCTAAAGCACTTCACTTCCTCCAATTTTTCTCCATCCAAACTTAAATCCCAAATAATTTGTCCCTTAACCTAGCTGAACCTAATAACCTTGCTCTTATTCACACTTGCTCTCAACTTTCTCTTTTCACACACTCTTCCAAACTTGGTCACCAACTTTTGCTGTATATTTGGCAAACAACAACTGACTCACTTCCCAGGTCCTCTCACTCCTAACACACTACATACTTGCCCATCTGTCCAAAACTACAGCATTTGCCTCCCTAAACACCCTATCCATAAACAAGTTGAACAACCATGGTGATATCACACACCCCTGTTACAGACCGACCTTCAAGGAGAACTAATCACTCTCCCCTCTTCCTACTCGTACACATGCCTTACACCCTTGATAAAAACTTTTCACTGCTTCTACCAGTTTACACCCCACTCCATATACTCTTAAGAACTTCCACAATGCATCTCTAATAACTCTATCATATGCCTTCTCCAGATCCATAAATGCTACATACATATGCATTTGTTTTTCTAAATATTTCTCAAATATTTGCTTTGAAGAATGTGAGAAATACTTAGAAAAGCAAATGGATTTGTATGTAGCATTTATGGATCTGGAGAAGGCATATGATAGAGTTGATAGAGATGCTCTGTGGAAGGTATTAAGAATATATGGTGTGGGAGGCAAGTTGTTAGAAGCAGTGAAAAGTTTTTATCGAGGATGTAAGGCATGTGTACGTGTAGGAAGAGAGGAAAGTGATTGGTTCTCAGTGAATGTAGGTTTGCGGCAGGGGTGTGTGATGTCTCCATGGTTGTTTAATTTGTTTATGGATGGGGTTGTTAGGGAGGTGAATGCAAGAGTTTTGGAAAGAGGGGCAAGTATGAAGTCTGTTGGGGATGAGAGAGCTTGGGAAGTGAGTCAGTTGTTGTTCGCTGATGATACAGCGCTGGTGGCTGATTCATGTGAGAAACTGCAGAAGCTGGTGACTGAGTTTGGTAAAGTGTGTGGAAGAAGAAAGTTAAGAGTAAATGTGAATAAGAGCAAGGTTATTAGGTACAGTAGGGTTGAGGGTCAAGTCAATTGGGAGGTGAGTTTGAATGGAGAAAAACTGGAGGAAGTGAAGTGTTTTAGATATCTGGGAGTGGATCTGGCAGCGGATGGAACCATGGAAGCGGAAGTGGATCATAGGGTGGGGAGGGGGCGAAAATTCTGGGAGCCTTGAAGAATGTGTGGAAGTCGAGAACATTATCTCGGAAAGCAAAAATGGGTATGTTTGAAGGAATAGTGGTTCCAACAATGTTGTATGGTTGAGAGGTGTGGGCTATGGATAGAGTTGTGCGCAGGAGGATGGATGTGCTGGAAATGAGATGTCTGAGGACAATGTGTGGTGTGAGGTGGTTTGATCGAGTAAGTAACGTAAGGGTAAGAGAGATGTGTGGAAATAAAAAGAGCGTGGTTGAGAGAGCAGAAGAGGGTGTTTTGAAATGGTTTGGGCACATGGAGAGAATGAGTGAGGAAAGATTGACCAAGAGGATATATGTGTCGGAGGTGGAGGGAACGAGGAGAAGAGGGAGACCAAATTGGAGGTGGAAAGATGGAGTGAAAAAGATTTTGTGTGATCGGGGCCTGAACATGCAGGAGGGTGAAAGGAGGGCAAGGAATAGAGTGAATTGGAGCGATGTGGTATACCGGGGTTGACGTGCTGTCAGTGGATTGAATCAAGGCATGTGAAGCATCTGGGGTAAACCATGGAAAGCTGTGTAGGTATGTATATTTGCGTGTGTGGACGTATGTATATACATGTGTATGGGGGGGGTTGGGCCATTTCTTTTGTCTGTTTCCTTGCGCTACCTCGCAAACGCGGGAGACAGTGACAAAGTATAATAAATAAATAATAAATCAATTAATATGTACTCTAATAATGCCTGATGACCATTTTTTAAACCAGGTATTCCTAATCACCAGGCTTTTTTCACCACACAAATACACAAGCTCTTCACCGTTTCCATTCACAACACTCAATACCCCATGTGCACCAACCACACCCTCAACTTCCACATTACTCATCTTCCCATTCAAATCACCCATCACTAATACCAGGTCTCGTGCACCAAAACTACTGACACACTCATTCGGCTGCTCCCAAAACATTTGCCTCTCCTGATCTTTCTTCTCAAGACCATGTGCATAAGAACCAATAGTCACCCATCTCTCACCATACATTCTCAGTTTTATCCACATCAATCAAGAATTTACTTTCTTACACTCTAATCACACACTCCCACAACTCCTGCTTCAGGAGGACTGCTACTCCATCATTAGCTCTTGTCCTCTCACCAACCCCTAACTTTCCTCCTAAGATGTTTCCAAACCATTCTTCCCCTTTACACATGAGCTTCATTTCATTCAGAGCCAGAACATCTAAGTTTCTTTCCTCAAACATACTACCTATCTCTCCTTTCTTTTCATCTTGATTACATCCACACATTCAGACACACCAATCTGAGCCTTCGAGGAGGTTTAGCACTCCCTGCTTGACTCCTTCTTCTGTTTTCTTTCTAGAAATTGAAATACAAGACTCCCCCTATTCCTGCCCCCTTTAGTTACCTTCTACAATACACAGGAAATATGGAGGAAAAATTCTTTCTCTCCTTACATCCCTTAAAATATCTGAATCACTTTATTCATTCTTTACTTCAAAAAGTATATAAGGAGTGCAGATGGCATCCTTTATTGATGCATTTATCTTTTCAGGCAGGGCCAATTTCTAGGAACATTATCTAAAAAAGTACAGGTACAACTTCAAAAATCTGGATTTGATAAATTTGGAAGCCAGAAATTGGAAAAAATTTTGTTAAGAGTATATGAGGGCAAATGTTCCATTTTATAGATTATCTAAATAATTTCTATTCAGCTTGTAAGTACAACTTGTATTAAGGAAATGTGACTCCACAAGAACTATTCAAATTGGCTTTACTGTGGTAAAGATCTACAAATTGCAACTCCTACCCCTTCATCGAGCCTACTGCCATGTATGAGACAACTAAGCCAGAGCTTATCTTTGATGGCCTTCCATGGATGATGCCAACAACCCTTACCATGAATGAATGCAAGTTCTGCCTCCTGTTTCACTTACTGTCTCACAATCAGCCCTCCTAATTCTATGAAACTACCTAATCAACATAATGCATTATGAAAGCTCATTAAGGAAGGATTTTGGTTGTTAAGTTCTGTATAATAATTTTAGTAAATGTTTATGAAAAGTTTTATATAGTAAATATAAAAACTGTTCTATTTAAAATTAATTCAGACAGCAGTTTGTGAGTCCATTTTGAAAATCCATAAACTTCATAAATGTGTGTATTACTCAGTCCCAAGCAGTATAGATCTTTAATAACAATAACCACATCTATGGTTTGATTGAGTAAGTAATGAGAGGGTAAGAGAGATGTGTGATGGTAAAAAGAGCATGGTTGAGACAGCAGAAGAGGGAGTGTTAAAATGGGCTGAACATATAGAGAGAATGAGTGAAGAAAGGTTGACAGAGAGCATGTATGTGTCAGAAGTGGAGGGAACAAGGAGAAGCAGGAGACCAAATTGGAGGTGGAAGGATGGAGTGAAAAAGATTTTGACTGACTGGGGCCTGAACATGCAGGAAGGTGAAAAGTATGCATGGAATTGAATGACTTGGAACAATGTGGGGAAACTGGGGTAAATGTGCTATCAATGGACTGCACAAGGGCATGTGAAATGTTTGGAGTAAACCATGGAAAAGTCTGTGGGACTGGATGTGGATAGGGAGTTGTAGTTTTGGTGTACTACAAATGACAGATATATGTAATTGTACATGCATCTGCACATAAGCATATGTAAACTATGTAAACATAGTGTAAAAATAAACTATGTAAACATATTGTAAAAATAAAGATACTTCCAAGGTACACTGAAATACAAAAGAGATGTAGTTAGAAGAATCATCTCAAAACAAATAATGATAAATAACAAAAAACTTGTAAATGCTGACAATGGTGATATGTGATCATCATGAACCTCTTTAGCAGTTAATCATCCAATGAGTTTTGAACATGTGAAAGACTATATTTTCCTGCATGGAAGACCAGTAAGAAAATGAAAACCTTAATGTCTTAGGGATAATACTTAAATATCATCCCAATGATATTCTGTGGCTTTTACCCACCACCTGCCCCTAAAGGTATTATCATCTTACATGACCAACTGTTCATCAATGTCTTATTGATGTTACATTGAAGATCTATGGTCAAACCTACCAAGTGACTGCTTAAACTCATCCCAGCTAAATTCCAAACTATACTACAAGTAAAGGAGATTAAAATGAGGGAAAGAAGGCTGGGAAGAAAAAGGAAGGCTTACTCATTAGTCTGCCTAAAAGGGAGAAATACATCTTCACAACTTCAAAGCCCTTTTCTTTCCAAAAAGGATTCAGCAAGGGAGTAAAACCAAATGGAGGATGAAAAAGAATCTTGAACAAAATGGGTTAAACTGATATGTTTTGTTAATTTTTAGAATTTTTTGAAAAACTGAGAATATTTTAAGTAACATCAATACATAAACAATCATATGTATGGATGGGTAAGCATAACATCATCTAGAGAATGACATTAAGTATCAGACATATAATTTTTCAATCACTTTATCATAACACTGTAAAAAATAATTTGATAAATTATCAATTTGCCGATCTAAATATGAATATTTTTCAAGATATAATGAAAAAAGTACAATGTTATGCACAAACCATATCTAAAGTATAATAAGAATAAATAGAAAACAAGTATTAGTTAAGTATACCCATAATTAAAGAAAACGACAGCTGGGCCATGCAAGAGTGTGCCAAGTACGGTGGAGAGTAAAAATAGCCAGACCTCTGCACACAACAGGTTCCACTCTCTCTCTCTCAACACCATACCAAAACAAATAACTTCATCTACTGGTCCCTGGTGAGCTACTTTTTCCTTACAGTTTACAGGACATCACTTACAAATGAAATAACTATATAGCTCTAAACATGCATTAAGGAGGATTCTGTCTGTCATGTCTATGCTATGGTCAGTGAAAATATAAACCATAAAACATGCATTATTCTGATTACAAAATTTGATAACCTCATTATACAAGAAGCTTCCTATAACTAGAGATAGGTTTCAAGACAGCATCTCTATATAAAGCAATGAAACTACAAGAACTTCCCAACAACTTTCTCAAAAGAGTTCTGAAGATGCTGAACCTGCCAGAAAATAGTGATGACAGAAGGGTAAAGAGGGTAGTGTATGAAGTACAGAACAGGCAACTTAATAGGATAATATAAATAAAAAATTGAAAAGTAAATGAAAATCTTCGAAATAAAATTAATAAAAGTTTCAAAGTATAAGAAGCTATACAATAAGGAGTTGGATAGAAACAAAACAGAATACTTTTGACTGACTGTACAAAGGCAATTATTGTTCCAGTGTATATATGAAACTTAAGCAAATGCTTTCACGTGAATTATGCAGAAAAAAGTAACATTATCATAACTTGGAGATGAGTGATTGAGTTTGGTGGATTAACCTTTTGTTGACAAAGAACAGGGAGGGTTTAAGAAGGATAGACAGTGTGTAGATCAGCTTTTAAAGAGGGTACAGTATATGCAACATTAAAAAAAAGAAAAGTTCTTTGGGAAATGCTGACTTCTGAATGCCATCAAGAGCTATAGTGGAAGTTGTAATAGTAAACAGTGTTATGAATAAAATGAACTGAATAAACTGTAAGTGCAATAATGGTGCTGTGATTCTACCACTGTAATAGACAGGTTTTATTCATGAGGCACTGTGTGAGATGAGAAAGGTGGGGTGATCATAATGTGATAATTAACTGAAGAGAGATAGAATGGATACTGCTGCGATGTTAACTAAGTAAGGGAAAGAGTTGGACACAACAAAAGGCAGATGTAGGGTCGGGGTGGTATGTGAAGTGAGACAGTCAGGGAAAGTGGTTTGGTGAAAAGAGGTGGTGAAAGTCTTGCAGAAAATGAAATCCGGCAAGGTGGCAGGACTGTATAATATTGCAGGTGAACTTATCAAGAAGGGGGTGACTGTATTGTTGATTGGTTGGTAAGCATACTCAATGTATGTATGGATCATGGTCAAGTAACTACGGATTGGAAATATGCATGCATAGTGCCATTTGCATAAAGGCAAAGGGGATAAAGGTGAATGTTCAAACTACAGAGGCATAAGTTTGTTGAATATCCCTGAAAAATTATAAGAGAGAGAGAGAGAGAGAGAGAGAGAGAGAGAGAGAGAGAGAGAGAGAGAGAGAGAGAGAGAGAGAGAGAGAGAGAGAGAGAGAGAGAGAGAACCATGGTTTCAAAAGTGGTAGAGGATGCATGGATCAGGTGTTTGCTTTGAAAAAAAGTGTGTTGGAAATACTTAGAAAAACAGATACATTTGAATGTGGCATTTATGAATCTGGAAAAGGTATATGATGGAGTTAACAGACAAGCTTTGTGGGAGGTCTTAAGAATATATGGTGTTGGAGTGATGTTAAATTTGCTTATGGATGGGGTAGTGAGGGAGGTAAATGCAACAACTTTGGAAAGAGGGATGAGTATGAGGTCTCTTGGGAATGAAAGGGCCTCGGCCTCGGAAGTGGATCAGTTTTTCATTAATGATACAAAACTGGTGGCTGATTCAAGTGAGAAACTGCAGAAATTGAAGACTTGAGTTTGAAAGATTGTGTGAAAGGGGAAATTTGAGAGTACATATGAATATATTAGGTTCAGCAGGGTTGAGGGACAAGCTAGTTGGGGTGTAAGTTTAAATGGAGAAAAATTGCAAGTGAAATATTTCATATATCTGGGAGTGGACTTGGCAGTGAATGGAACCATGGAAATGGAAGTGAATCATAAGGTGGGGAAGGGTTCTGGCAATGAAGAATGTGTGGAAAGAGAAATGTTATCTTGGAGAGCAAAAAAAATGGGTACATCTGAAGGAATAGTAGTTCCAACAATATCATAGGGTTGCGAGGCATGGGCTATAGATAGGACTGTTCAGAGAAGGTGGATGCGTTGGAAATAAAATGTGTGAGAACAATATGTGGTGTGAGGTGGTTTGATCTAATAAGTAAAGAAAGGGTAAGAGATAAGTGGTAATAAAAAGAATGTGGTCGAGAGGGCAGAAGAGGGTGTGTTGAAATGGTTTATACATATGGAAAGAATGAGTGAGGAAAGGTTGACAAAAAGAGGATATATATGTCAGAAGTGAGGGGAACAAGGAGAAGTGGGAGACCAAATTGGAGGGGAGAAGGATGGAGTGAAAATGATTTTAAGCAACTGGGACCTGAACATGCTGGAAGGTGAAAGGCGTGCATAGAAAAAGAGTGAAGTGGAACGATGTAGTATAATGGGGTCAACGTGCTATCAATGGACTGAATCAGGGAATGTGAAACATCTGGGGTAAACATGGAAACTTCTATAGGGCCTGGACGTGGATAGGGAGCTGTAGTTTTGGTGCATTACACAACAGTCAGAAAATGGATGTGAGCAAATGTGACCTTTCTCCACGTGTTTTCTGGCACTACCTCGTTGTCATAAGGTGTGGTGATGCTATTTCCTGTGGGGTGGGGAGGAGATGGAAAAAGTATGTGAGCATATATGTATGTGTATATGTATGTATGGAAAGGATCAAAATTTTGTGCATGATCAAGTATGTTCCTCTGAGTCCACGGGGAGATGAAACACGATAAGTTCCCAAGTGCACTTTCATGTAATAATCACATCATCAGGGGAGATACAAGAAAGAAATATAGGTCAGTTGATATACAATGAAGAGACATAGCTAGGACACCATTTGGTAAACGAGTGACTGTCCAAGACAGACAACGAGCGCATCATAAACTTATCATGTGGACAAGAAGGGAAATTGTTTACAAATTTTATCAAATATAAAGCTATCCAATTTGTATAGGCCTTCACTAATATTAAGGTTATAATTCTTTGTGCATCTAATAATAGAAGATTCAATGATATTTCTCGTGGTACTGGAGTTAGAGTTAACAACTGAGATGGCTTTATTCCAGTCAATACAATGATCATAGTTTTTAATATCATTAAACAAGGCATTTGATTCTTGTACTGTACTTATACTATATTCATATTGCTTAAGTCTAACATAACAACATGACAGAGTTAAATTATCATCACTTCAATCTACGTTCCTTAGGGCATTACGTATTTGCAGTCCAGAGTTTATTGATGTTGAGTTTGAGAAAACATATTCTACTGGATCTAAGTTAAAGTAGCCTAGATCTTTCATTGATAAATCCCTTAAGTTAGCAAAGAAATCATCTTATAAGAGTTGAACCCAAACCTCCCATTCACACCATGAATCTTTTAGTTCTCCCGTTTAAAAAGAAATTTACTATACTTAAAATGTTACTTAAATCCTTTAATGTAAATTTTGCCTTCAGCAACAATAATACTATAAAGAATATCTTAATCAGGAACTCACCAGAAATTCTCCTGGATGCATCTATAAAGTGCCATGTAGAAATTGTGATAAGTTTTAAGTTGGGCAGACTGTTAGACTTTAGCAATATAAATATGGTATAAGAACAGGAAGAGAATCAAATGCCTTGTTTAATCATGTTAAAAACTATGATCACTTTACTGACTGGAGTAATGCCATATCAGTTATCAACTCTAACTCCAGTACCAAGGGAAACATCACTGAATCTTCTATTATCAAATTCACAAAGAATTATAACCTTAATATTTGTGAAGATCTATACAATTTGGATAGCTTTATTGTTGATAAAATCTGTATACAATTCCCCTTCTTGTCTGCATAATAAGTTTATGATACACTCACTGTCTGTCTTGGACAGTCCTTTGTTAACCAAATGGTGTCCTAGCTATGTCTCTTCGTTGTATATCGATTGACATATTTCTTTCTTGTATCTCCCCAAATGATGTGATTATTACACAAAAGTGCACTTGGGAACTTATTGTGTTTCATTTCCCTGTGGACTCATAGGAATATGTATGTATATGTACGTATGAGTGAGTGTATATATGTATACATATATTCATTTATATATCTATTCATTATGCTTGATTGTCATTTCCCTTATCAGCGAGGCAGCACCAGGAAACAGATGAAGAATGGCTCATCCACTCATATACACATAAACACCCATACACGCATATATACATAATTATACATATACAGCTGGTGGCTGATTCATGTGAGATACTGCAGAAGCTGGTGACTGAGTTTGGTAAAGTGTGTGAAAGAAGAAAGTTAAGAGTAAATGTGAATAAGAGCAAGGTTATTAGGTACAGTAGGGTTGAGGGTCAAGTCAATTGGGAGGTGAGTTTGAATGGAGAAAAACTGGAGGAAGTGAAGTGTTTTAGATATCTGGGAGTGGATCTGGCAGCGGATGGAACCATGGAAGCGGAAGTGGATCATAGGGTCGGGGAGGGGGCGAAAATTCTGGGAGCCTTGAAGAATGTGTGGAAGTCGAGAACATTATCTCGGAAAGCAAAAATGGGTATGTTTGAAGGAATAGTGGTTCCAACAATGTTGTATGGTTGCGAGGTGTGGGCTATGGATAGAGTTGTGCGCAGGAGGATGGATGTGCTGGAAATGAGATGTTTGAGGACAATGTGTGGTGTGAGGTGGTTTGATCGAGTAAGTAACGTAAGGGTAAGAGAGATGTGTGGAAATAAAAAGAGCGTGGTTGAGAGAGCAGAAGAGGGTGTTTTGAAATGGTTTGGGCACATGGAGAGAATGAGTGAGGAAAGATTGACCAAGAGGATATATGTGTCGGAGGTGGAGGGAACGAGGAGAAGAGGGAGACCAAATTGGAGGTGGAAAGATGGAGTGAAAAAGATTTTGTGTGATCGGGGCCTGAACATGCAGGAGGGTGAAAGGAGGGCAAGGAATAGAGTGAATTGGAGCGATGTGGTATACCGGGGTTGACGTGCTGTCAGTGGATTGAATCAGGGCGTGTGAAGCGTCTGGGGTAAACCATGGAAAGCTGTGTAGGTATGTATATTTGCATGTGTGGACGTATGTATATACATGTGTATGGGGCTGGGTTGGGCCATTTCTTTCGTCTGTTTCCTTGCGCTACCTCGCAAACGCGGGAGACAGCGGCAAAAAAAAAAAAAAAAAAAAAAAAAAAAAAAAAAAAAATACAAATCAACATATACATAAATACATACACATACACAAACATATAAATATATACACATGTAACCATTCATACTTACATGCCTTCATCCATTCTTGGCACTACCCCACTCCACAGGAAACAGCATCATTAATCCTTGCTTCAGCAAGGCAGTGCCAGGGAACCAGACAAAAACAGACCACATTTGGTCACACTCAGTATCTAGCTGTCATGTGTAATGCACTGAAACCACAGCTCCCTATCCACAACCAAGCCCCACAGGCCTTTCTATGGTTTACCCCAAGCATTTCACATGCCTAGGTTCAGTCCACTGACAGCATGTTGACCTCGGTATACCGCATCGTTCCAATTCACTCTATTCCTTACATACCTCTCACCCTTTTGTATGTTCAAGCCCCAATCCCTCAAAATCTTTTTCTCTCCATCCTTCCACCTCCAATTTGGTCTCCCGTTTCTCCTTGTTCCCTCCACCTCTGACACAAATATCCTCTTTGTTAATCTTTCCTCACTCATTCTCTCCATATGTCCAATCCATTTCAACACACCCTCTTCTACTCTCTCAACCACACTCTTTTCATTTCCACACATCCCGCTTAACCTTTCATTAATTACTCAATCAAACCACCTCACATCACATATTGTCCTCAAACATTTCATTTCTAACACATCCACCCTCCTCCATACGATCCTATTTACAGCCCATGCCTCGCAACTGCATAATATTGTTGGAGCTACAATTCCTTCAAAAATACCCATTTTTGCATTCTAAGACAATGTCCTCTCCTTCCACACATTCTTCATTGCTACCAAAACCTTCGCCCCCTCCCCACCATGTGACTCACTTCCACTTCCATGGTTCCACTCACTGCTAAATCCACTCCCAGATATCTAAAACACCTCACTTCCTCCAATTTTTCTCCATTCAAACTTGCATCCCAATTAACTTGTCCCTCAACCCTACTGAACCTAATTTACATCTACTCTCAACTTTCTCCTTTCACACACTTTTCCAAACTCAGCCACCAACTTATGCAGTTTCTCACTCAAATCACCCTGTTGGGCCTGGCTGTGGTTTCGGTGCATTGAACATGACAGCTAGAGACTGAGTGTGAATGAATGCGGGATTTTTTGTCTGTTTTCCTGGCTCTACCTCGCTGACGCAGGAGATGGCTTGCTGTTTCCTGTGGGGTGGGGTGGTATCAGGAATAGAAGGAGGCAAGCATGAATATGCACATATGTATATATGTATATGGCTGTGTATGTGTATATGGCATATATGTGTATGTTGATATATATATGTATAAGTATGGGTGTGTATGTATATATATGCTCCACTTGTTACGTCTAACCATTCTGAGGCTTGACCATTAGTCTGTACTCTTTGTTTACAGCTAGATAACCAATTTTCTATCCACTGAAGTACAACCTAATCAATGCCATGTGGTTTCATTTTTGCTAGTAATCTTTCATGCAGAACCTTACTGAAAGCACATTGTAAGTCTAGATAGATGACATCAAGTGCCTTACTTCTGTTGTACATGTTAATCAGATCATAAAAGAAATGAGGCAGACGTGTCATACATGAGCAATTTCTCAATGAAATTGCTAATGTATGACAAATCTGCTTCACTGAGTGGTGATTCTCTAAATGGTTTAAAATTCTATCTGAAATGATAGGTTCTACAAGTTTTTCAACTGAAGATGTTACGCTAATAGGACAGTAATTTCAAGGCAGTGACTTATTACCGTTATTGAATATCTGTATTACAATGGCAAACTTCCATTTACCTGAATTTGTTCCTGTACCAAGTGACTTATTGAAAAGGGCAGTCAAGGGCTTTATCTCATTTTTCACTTGTTTCGTTGTTTTCAGATCAAACATACTAGGGCCTGCCATTTTATATATTTTCATTGTTTATTGCTGAAAATATGTTTTTGGTTTTAGTTTGTTGAAGAATATTCCCTTCTCTCATCAATAAAACTGGGTTCGGGACATGGGTCTTGTCTTCGATTGTAATCAGTAATCTCAACTACAGGAAATGACTGCTGGCATGATAAGCATGAGAGACTGTAAATTACTACAAAGAGGTGCATTACATTTGATGAGAATAAAAAATATAAACATCCAGGGCCCAAAGTTATTTATTCAATATACTGCCTGCGGCCATCAGAAATCCGATGTAATGTACAATGGAAAAATTTAAAAAGTACTTGGAAGTTCTGGTGAATGGATGAATGGAAAAATCAAAGTAGAGGGTGCAATAGTTCTGCAATGAGAAGTATTTATTCCAATGAGGATATAAAGTCAAGAGGCTGGAGAAGCACATGGATGAAAGTCTTTTGGATCATTTAGAATATATGGCAGATGACAGGGTGGTCAAGAACACAGTAGTATGGTAGAAGTTACAAAAAGGAGTTATAAACTCTGCAAGAAATGTACAGATGCACTGAGAGAACTGATTTGGGCTACACTGATATTTTCAGACGAAGATGCTAAGTGAATGACTGAGATCAGATGCAATGCAAGCATTTGTGTATGGAAGCAGTGTAACTGGAGATGGTCATACTTAATGTGCTGAGTCAAAAAGTAAGAAATACCTTGTAAATGTGGACATCCATGCTTCACTTTAACGAACCTAGCACAGGTTGAAGGTGTATACAAGTATAGTCAGAGAATAATTGTTCCTGACATAGTCCAAGAAATTGAAAATTCATTAAAAATGTTAGAGATGGCTAAATTCTATTGCAAATATTTTCTTTACACAGTATGTTTAACTAGCAAATAATAATAATTTACACTCTGAACATGACACTATCACTGAAGAGCCAACCTACCACCACATCAAGCCAAAAGAAATTGGATTCAGAATCAAACATGGATTACCAGGCTGCTAATCTAGCTGCTGATTTACAAACAAGGCCTATATGCAACAGCATTTCTGTGCTTTCAGTATAAAACATATAAAAGGCAGGTCCATAGTTTTTATGATGAAAGCCTAAGCATAATATCGGTTCTGAATCTTGGTACATACTCTTTCCCTCATCGGTTAAAATTTTCAGACCAAACAGATGCTTTTAATCCATATGTGGACTTTGCATTATGCCAATGAAATGTGAACCAATGTCTATGAGGTATATGGGTTTGAACAATCTTGCTTCTGTGAGTGCAAATAAATGTGTAAGGACAAATGATTAAAAGTGGTAGCTTTTGTGTATGCAGGCAATTATACTTAATATACTTAATGAACAAGGGTCAGCGATTTCAAAAACTTACCTTCCCTATGAAGAATATTTGATACAGAATTAAAGGTTTACTTCTAATTTTCACACAAAAAACATCAATGTAGTTACAACAGCAAACCAAATGAAAATATACACTTAAACTAAACAACAACTTCAACATATTTACACGAAATGAGTCTCAAAGGTATGTATATCATTCTAGATAAGCAGGTCATCCCTAATTAGAGTTATATTCCTCTACTTCTGCTTCTTCTTCTCTCAGAAATGCCAACAATTAGTAATAAAAAGACTATTTTTCTCTATAATGATGCACATTATCTGAAACAATGAAATGTCCACCTTCATTCTTTCAGACATTTCACAGACTCCATTCTTTTTAAAACTATGACTTTGAGACTCATAGCTGCACTGTCATTGTGTAGTAACTAAGAAGCTACTTTTATGTCAGTTGGGATGTAAACCACAATTTATTTATCTGTCTATCTATGTTTCTGATGCCCGTTTCCTTCATGCACTCCCTCAAGGGGCTGGCCAAAGCAAAAGCTTCCACAACTTGTGAACTCCAGTACTGTTTTATAGCCTTTAGTACCTCACCCTTAACAGGCCACTAGCAGAGGGCAAATCTGTAGTGTAGTGTAGTGTAGTGTTTTCAAATGTTCCTACCTACTTTTTCTACCTACTGTTCCAACCTATTCCTCTTCCCTTTACCTCTAAGCAAGAGCAAGCTGGTAATCAGTTCATGTCATGGCTGCAAACTGTGTTCTGTTGCTCTTTTCGTAAACACATATGATCTTGTATCAACACAGCTAAATCTGCATCATAATGTGACTAATTGCTTTCATATATCTCTCTGGATTTGGCAGTGGATGGAACCATGGAAGTGAATCATAGGGTGGGGGAGGGGGCGAAAGTTCTGGGAGTGTTGAAGAATGTGTGGAAGTCGAGAACATTATCTCGGAAAGCAAAAATGGGTATGTTTGAAGGAATAGTGGTTCCAACAATGTTATGTGGTTGTGAGGCGTGGGCTATAGATAGAGTTGTGCGGAGGAGGGTGGATGTGCTGGAAATGAGATGTTTGAGGACAATATGTGGTGTGAGGTGGTTTGATTGAGTAAGTAATAATAGGGTAAGAGAGATGTGTGGTAATAAAAAGAGTGTGGTTGAGAGAGTAGAAGAGGGTGTTTTGAAATGGTTTGGTCACATGGAGAGAATGAGTGAGGGAAGACTGACCAAGAGAATATATGTGTCAGAGGTGGAGGGAACGAGGAGAAGTGGAAGACCAAATTGGAGGTGGAAAGATGGAGTGAAAAAGATTTTGAGTGATCGGGGCCTGAACAAGCAGGAGGGTGAAAGGCGTGCAAGGAGTAGAGTGAATTGGAATGATGTGATATACCAGGGTCGACGTGATGTCAATGGATTGAACCAGGGCATGTGAAGCGTCTGGGGTAAACCATGGAAAGTTCTGCTGGGCTTGGATATGGAAAGGGAGCTGTGGTTTCGGTGCATTATTACATGACAGCTAGAGACTGAGTGTGAACGAATGTGGCGTTTGTTGTCTTTTTCCTAGCGCTACCTAGTGCACATGAGGGGGGAGGGGGTTGTTATATCATGTGTGGCGGGATGGCGATGGGAATGAATAAAGGTAGACAGTATGAATTATGTACATGTGTATATATGTATATGTCTGTATATTTATGTATACGTTGAGATGTATAGGTATGTACATTTGCGTGTGTGGACGTGTATGTATATACACGTGTATGTGGGTGGGTTGGGCCATTCTTTCGTCTGTTTCCTTGCACTACCTCGCTAACGCAGGAGACAGTGACAAAGCAAAATAAATAATAAATAAAAAATATCTCTCTGTATCTCTGATGCCTTTTCCTTTATGAAACTCCCTCAAGGGGGTGGCCACGGCAATTGAGCCGCCATAACTAGTGAACTCCAGTGATGCTTCTTAGCTTCTAGTGCCTCAACCTTAACAGACCACTGGCAGAGTGCAAGTCTATCGCAATGTTCCAACAGACTATTTCCATCTAATGTTTCTACCAAATGCTCTTGCCTACATGTGCCTACCTACTACTTAAATCTACTGCTCCTACCATTTTGACAAAAGGCAGGGTGAGTTATGAAGAATGAACTATGTGAGTTAAGTGTTGTCAAGTTTTATGTGTGAACAAGGAGAGATTCTATGTTTGTGGATGGAATGCCAGGTAGTCCATGTATGGGTGAGGCAGAAAGAAAAGACAGCTACCTGGGTCAGAGGAGTGCAACTTGACAACCACTGAACTGCTGGCTCACCATGCAGCCATCACTAACCCTCCCAATACCTTGGTGGGCAGTAATGGTAGTATACCTTTCTGGTCATCGGCTGCCTAGCAACAACTTCCTACTATTTGCTTTTAAAATACCTTTATTCATGATTCTTGTATAATTCTTTTTCTTAAAACAATTTTGAACAGCGCTTAATGTAGCAGCAGAGGGGAAATATGCAGGTGCATCTGAGAAAGGGAACTACCTCAATTCTGCAAAATTCCATTACCCACAATGGACTTAGTTCTACTATCTTCATATAAAACTTTACTATGTTAGCATCACATCACTTGTAATGCAAACACAATGACTGCCAAGCAATGAAGTGCAACTTGAATTTGGTCTCAAAGAATTGCAGGAGAGAAAACTACAGCAGGAGAACATGAGTTACAGTTAACAATGAGCTTATCATCAAATTTAATGTTCACTTATTTTGACAGATTACTATCATCATCATGGCCGAAAGCGACCATGAGCCTCTGACAAGTGAATCTGGCATAAGAAAGTTTTTCCGAGGTATTCTACCAAATTGGCCACATTCATCTCCACAAGGAGGTGCAACACCAATACATAATGAAACAGCAGAAACAGGTGAGAAAGCCCTTTAGAAATATTTCACTACAATGGCCACATTCATTTCCGAATTAAGATACACATCAATAAATGACAAACTGGTAAGAAATTTATACTTTACAATAGCTTTCCATACTTCAATTCTTACAATCATATCAGTGTCCAAATAAGATGCGCTGGACATATCTACCTGCTCATCCATACTGATACTATTACAGTAATCATTATCAATTAACATCACTGTGATGTGGCTTTCTCAATTACTATAACATCATCTGATGTTTCTTATATGAAGTTTAGCACATTGGTAGAAATGCAGCTGAGCTTTTCCAGAGAAATGGTGACTGTTTTATTAGCTGGTTAGTCAATCTTCTTAGTACTTGTGTGTCCCAAAATAACATCCCTGGGGACTAGCTGAATGCAGTTATAGTGCCCTTGTATAAAGGCAAGCACTAAGAAAGTGAATGCACAAATTACTGAGGTATAAGGCTGTTAAGAATAGCTAGTGAAAAGTATGAAGAGGCAATGACAGAAACCATGGTGGCATGTAAAGAGTATCTGATTGGGAGAAGCTATGTTCTGTGTGAGAAATATGTTGGGAAAGAAAAGGTTTTGTATATGGCATTCATGGAACTAAAGAAAGCATACAACAGGGCTGACATAAATGCCTTGAGGAAGGTGTTATGAATATATGATATGGGAAGAAAGCAACAATATGCAGAGAAGTTTTTACCAAAAGAATAAAATGTGCATTTGACTAAGTAGGAAGGAGGTTGGCTGTGGCCATGTGTGTGTGATGTCAAGAGAGCTGCTTAACCTGTTTGTGGATAGGTGATCAGGGAGGTGAATGAGATCTTGGAGCAAGGAGTGGGTCTACAGTATGCAGGGGGTTGGTTGGTTGGTGGTGGTTGAGAGAGAGAGAGAGAGAGAGAGAGAGAGAGAGAGAGAGAGAGAGAGAGAGAGAAAGAGAGAAAGAGAGAGAGAGAGAGAGAGAGAGAGAGAGAGAGAGAGAGAGAGAGAGAGAGAGAGAGAGAGAGAATCACCTGGGAGGTGAGCTAGTTGCTGTTGATAAGGCTCTGGTGGGAGACTTTAAAAGAGAAACTCCAGAGGCTGACGTCAGAGAGGGGGAGGGGGTTGTCATTTCATGTGTAGCGGGGTGGCAACGGGAATGAATAAGGGCAGACAGCATGAATTACGTACATGTGTATATATGTACATGTCTGTGTGTGTATATATATGTATATGTTGAGATGCATAGGTATGTATATGTATATGTGTATATATATGTATATGTTGAGATGTATAGGTATGTATATGTATATGTTCTGTGTGAGAAATATGTTGGGAAAGAAAAGGTTTTGTATATGGGAGGTGAGCTAGTTGCTGTTGCAGGTGATAAGGCTCTGGTGGGAGACTTTAAAAGAGAAACTCCAGAGGCTGACGTCAGAGAGGGGGAGGGGGTTGTCAATTCATGTGTAGCGGGGTGGCAACAGGAATGAATAAGGGCAGACAGTATGAATTACGTACATGTGTATATATGTACATGTCTGTGTGTGTATATATATGTATATGTTGAGATGTATAGGTATGTATATGTGCATGAGTGGATGTGTATGTATATACATGTGTTTGTGGGAGGGTTGGGCCATTCTTTTGTCTGTTTCCTTGCGCTACCTCACTAACACAGGGGACGGCGACAAAGTAGAATAAATAAATAAATATACTTTTAATGTTTTTCTGCATGTCATTAAAACAGTTTTAATATTTCCCATCATTCTCCTCTAATTTAGGAGACAGAACAGCGTCACCATACAGCATCTGTTGTAGCTTAAGTTTTGTTCTTCCATGGTTCACTTGTACAGCACAGTCATTCCACAGAACAGCATCATTCATATAAATCAGCTGTATTAGCTTGATTTTTGTTCCGTTGATCACCTGTACCCTACAAAATGCCCGCTGTATGTTTATGATGTTCTCTAACATTTTTTCTATCCACTCATACCACCATTTGCACATTTACTTCTTGCATTATAGATGTTGTAAACATCAGGTTTAAGCGAGAGGCATGCAAGGAATAGAGTGAATTGGAACAATGTGGTATACTGGGGTCGATGTGTTGTCAATGGACTGAACCACGGCATGTGAAGTGTCTGGGGTAAACCATGGAAAGGTCTGTGGGATCTGGATGTGGATAGGGAGCGGTGGTTTTGGTGCATTACAAATGACACCTAGAGACTGAGTGTGAACAAAGGTGGCCATTTTGTCTGTTTTCCTGTCGCTACCTTGCTTAAGTGGGGGATAGTGATGCTATTTCCTGTGTGGTGGGGTAGCGACAGGAATGGATAAAGGGAAGCAAGTATGAATATGTACATGTGTATATATTCCTGAATCCATGGGGAAAATGAAACACGATAAGTTGCCAAGTGCACTTTCGTGTAATAATCACATCATCAGGGGAGACACAAGAGAGAAACATAACAGTCAGTTGATACACAATGAAGAGAAATAGCTAGGACGCCATTTGGTAAACATGTGATTGTCCAAGACAGACAACGAGCGTATCATAAACTTATGTGGACAAGAAGGTGAATCGCTTACAAATTTTATCAACAATAAAGTTAATCAATTTGTATAGACCATCACTAATATTAAGATTATAATTCTTTGTTTATTTAATAATAGAAGATTCAATGATATTTCTAGTGGTACTGGAGTTAGAGTTAATAACTGAGATGGCAATACTCCAGTCAATACAATGGTCTTAGTTTCTAACATGATTAAACAAGGCATTTGTTTCGTGTTCCGTTCTTATACTATGTTGCTTAAGTCTAATAGAAAGATCCTTACCAGTCTGCCCAACATAAAACTTATCACAATTTCTACATGGCACTTTATAGATGCACCCATGAGAATTTTCTGGTGAATTCCTGATTAAGATATTCTTTATAGTATTATTGCTGCTGAAGGCAACATTTACATCAAAGGATTTAAGCAACATGGAAAGTAAAGTAAAATTTCATTCAAAAGGAGAACTAACAGATTCTTGGTGTCAATGGGAAGTTTGGGCTCAACTCTATGAAATGATTTCTTTGCTAACTTAAGGGATTTATCAATCAAAGATCTAGGCTACTTAACTTAGATCCAATAGAATATCTTCTCAAACTTTAAACTGCAAATACATAATACCCTAAGGAACATAGATTGAAACGATGAAAATTTACCTCTGTCATGTTGAGATGGGTAATAATGGATATATGAGCATACATTGATAGGTTTTCTGTATATGCTAAACTCATAGGAATATACTTGATCACGCATAAAATTGTGATCCTTTCCAATGTGTATATATGTATATGCCTGTGTATGTATATGTATCTATATGCTGAAATGTATATGTATGTATATATCTTTTTTCATCATACTTGATCGCTGTTTTCCGCATCAGTGAGGTAGCACCAGGAAACATGAAGAATGGCCCATCACTCATTTACACATGTATATACATAAACTCCCATACACATACATATACATATCAACACATACACATACATACATATACGTATATAAACATGTACATACTCACTTTCTTGCCTTCATCAAATCCTGGCGCCACCTCGCCCCACAGGAAACAGCATCGCTATCCTCTGCTCCAGTGAGGTGGCGACAGGAAAACAGACAAAAAGGACCACATTCATTCACACTTATTCTCTAGCTGTCATGTGTAATGCACTGAAACCACAGCTGCCTATCCATAACCAGGCTCTACAGACCTTTCCATGGTTTATCCCAGATGCTTCACATGCCCTGGTTCAGTCCATTGACAGCATGTCGACCCTGATATACCACATTGTTCCAATTCCCTCTATTCCTTGCACTTCTCTCACCCGACTGTATGTTCAGGCCCCGATCGCTCAAAATCTTTTTCTCTCCATCTTTCCACCTCCAATTTGGTCTCCCACTTCTTGTTTCCTCCACCAATGACACATCCTCTTTGTCAATCTTTCTTCACTTATTCTCTCCATATGTCCAAACCATTTCAACACACCCTCTTGTGCTCTCTCAACCAAACTATTTTTATTTTCACACATATATCTTACCCTTTCGTTACTTACTTGATCAATTTCTGAAGGATAAGAAGAACAAAAAGAGCAGCAATCAGACTGATCATAAATTATAAATTTTCCAACAGGAAATGAAGGAATCCTCTGCAAAGACACCTCAAACCTTAAGAGGAAATCATCACTATTGCAAAATGATGAATCAGACGACTCAGATTATGAAGAGGTAAGATTATGTGAACAATGATGTTTTCAATTCACATCATAACTGTTATAAAAGTAACAATATTGCCCATGATTTTCCTGCAACATTATTTGCAGAACCTTTTGTTACTGCATTAGAATTCCAAAGCAGCCATTACTGAGCATTTAAATATCTGCTGAAGATTTCCAATCAAATATTTGTATAAAACAAAAGCACAAAAGAAATCTGCAGCTATTTCCTGTAGTGTCCATGTTTATTGGAGGAAAATTCTGTGAAAAACAAACATGTATCTTGAAATATAAATATCAGTGAATCAATGAATTAGCTTTCAAACTATGAAATAGAACAGTATATTCACACTATTATGTTGAAGATTTGTAAACTCACAAACACTTAAACATTCCTTTTGTGACTATTGATAAAATCAAGCTACAATTCCTATCAAAAGTAAATGATATTCCAAATTCACTATTTCTTTACAAAATTTTATATCTGGTGACATTCTATTTCTCCAAACAGAATCTTCCTTCTAACAAGAGGCAGCGTATTACAGTATCTGCTATGAGTCGTCTCTTTGCTGAGTTTAGCCTAAGAGATAGGGAAAACATTGAAACACCAAGCACCCCAAATAATGAAAATGATAATGACACTCCAGCATTATATTCTCAAAAGGACAAAGTGATTTCCATTCCAGAACAAAAATCACAAAATCTTACTTTTCATAATGACACAGATGAGGGTACTACTAAAACTCAGAGCATCAATAATAATGATGAGGGCATTCCTGATATGAACAGTAAAACAGCTAGATTAAAGCAAGTAAAACGCGACAATAAAAGCACAGAACTTACATGTACACCTGAGGGAAAGCGGCAAAAAACTGATCTCCTACCCAAACAAAAAGAAAATGATAAAGACATTCTAAAGAAATGTGACACAACCTCAGAGGAAACAGTTAAAACTAACAAGCGGCAAGCTGAAACAAATGACAATGAGACTGAAGAAAATGAGGAGCATGCATCCAAGGTAAAACGTACAAGAAGATTAAGAAGAGGACTACGATTGTGTACCAACATAACATGTTACATTGAGCAGGTTCTCTATAACTAAAAGTAAAACAAGATGAATGTTAATAATAAACTCTTATGAAGAGACAACAGTAATTCTTGGAGGAAATGTTATGAAAAGATACCTAACTGTTTTATGAAAGTATCAGAGAATAGTGAGATTATGAAAGACAGCAAAATGCTGCTAACCAAGCTTTCAAGAATGGTGATAAATAAACCTGAACATAACTTTAAATGGATTCTGTCCACTTTATATTCAAAAAGTGTTTGTAATATCAAATGATAACAAATGGTTATTCACACTAAAAGAATTGTTGTGTGCATGACTTGCTAAATCATCATATTGGTAATGCAAAAGGATTATTTGTATCTTACAGCAAATTCAAAGCTAATGAGTCAGTCATTATTATAGTATAAACTCAAAAATTGATACATTCAAGTGACATATCTTTAAATAAAGAGGTCTTGAATAAACCTGGCATTTAGTTCAAGTCTTACTCAAATAAGGAAAAAGACTGGTTCTGCAATGTTTCTTTTAATTTTCTTTAATCTCTTCAACAATAAGCATCTTTAGTATGTTTCAGGGCCTCTGACCTGACCTTTAGGTTAGGATAGGTTAAAGGCCAGTAGTGCCATGGAGCTTTTGGAGATGAGAGCGTGGCTAAGATGGCCTGCAACCATACCTATAAGGGTATGATCAACTGTGAGTAGTATCAAGGATGTGGTGAAGATGACTTCTGAACTAACTCTTAAGGTTCAGATCAAATGCCAGTGGTGCTGAAGGTGTTGCAAAGATGAAGCTGATATGGAGATGATGATATAGCTAAGATGGTCTTTGACTTATCCATTTGGGCCAGTTTAAAGACCAGAGCTATTCAGAGTACAGCAAAAGTGAGAGTATCATGAAAATGGCTTTTCTTCTAGTCTAAGGCCAAAGATGAGTGTCATGAAAAAGGCTTTTGATCTAGTCTAAGGCCAATGGTTTTAAGGGTTTTGTAAAGATTAGGTTGTAGAAGACTGTCCTTGACCTGACCTTATATATAATAAAGCTGTAATGAAGACAAGGACACAGTGACATAGAGTGAATATGAGAGTGCAGCAAAGACAACCTTTGACCAGATTCATAAGGGTCAGGTCAAAGGCTAGTGGTGTCCAGGATGTAGTGATGAGGAGGGTGTACTGAGAGTATTGTGGTGAAAATTAGTCAAGGTTAGATCAAAGGCCAATGATATCAATGAGGTAGCAAAAATGAGTGCGGAAAAGGTTTGCTATGACAAATGAAGAGGCCTATGTTAAGATAAAGCATATCTAAGTTCATCAATGGTATACAATAATAAAGATGCTTTTGTCATTGGTCATGAAAATATGTATCTGTTAAGGATATAGCACATCCAAGTTTACTGAGGGTGTGGAGAAGACGAGTCTGGTGACAGTGCAGATAATGACAATCTGTATTCACATGCATATGTTGGCTTTACATATCTAAAATCATTTGCTCTGGGATAAAAATAACAGAATCAACCAAATTACATGCAAAAAATTGGAATCACTGAGTGCTTTAGCGAGATATGTTAACCCTATTTGGATGTCTTATAACGGCATTTTTCAGTCTTCTTTATAACTGCATTTTTCAGTCTTCTGAGGTTAATATGAATAAATAAATCATCATATAAAAACATGGATTTACATATAAAATGTTCATGAACATACAAGGAAAGAAGTTCATTTCAAGAAACTGGGCATCCCTCACCTCTCAATCAGAAGGGTTGGAGCTAGAAGCCCAATGTCAGTAAAGATATTTCTCATGAAAGGCAGTAGTAGTCAGTAGGAACATTAGGTAGGAGCCTCTGCAAACATTGTGTTAGAGTTACCCTCTGAGTGTAGCCTTTTAAGGGTGAGGCACCAAAGGCTAGGAAGCTTCACATTGAAGCTTCCTAGCATGTTTACCGAATGGCGTCCTAGCTTTGTCTCTTCGATGTATATCAACTAACTGTTATATTTCTCTCTTGTGCCTCCCCTGATGACGTGATTATTACATGAAAGTGCACTTGGGAACTTATGTTTCATTTACCCCACTGACTCATAGGAATATCTTGATCATGCGCAAAATTGTGATCATTATCTTGTGGAGGCGAAGGTGAAGATTTGTATGGGTTTTCAGAAAAGAAGAGTGAATGTTGGGGTGAAGAGGGTGGTGAGAGTAAGTGAGATTGGGAAGGAGACTTGTGTGAGGAAGTACCAGGAGAGACTGAGTAACGCGGGAGACAGCAAAAAAAAAAAAAAAAAAAAAAAAAAAAAAAAAAAAAAATCTTATTTATTTATTATACTTTGTCGCTGTCTCCCGCCTTAGTGAGGTAGCGCAAGGAAACAGGCGAAAGAATGGCCCAACCCACCCACATACACATGTATGTACATACATGTCCACACATGCACATATACATACCTATACATCTCAACGTATACATATATATATACACACACAGACATATACATATATACACACATACATAATTCATACTGTCTGCCCTTATTCATTCCCACTGCTACCCCGCCACACATGAAATGACAACCCCCTTACCCTGCAAGTGCATGCACCGAAACCACAGCTCCCTTTCCACATCCAGGCCCCACAAAACTTTCCATGGGTTACCCCAGACACTTCACATGCCCTAGTTCAATCCATTGACAGCACATCAATCCCGGTATACCACATTGTTCCAATTCACTCTATTCCTTGCATGCCTTTCACCCTCCTGCATGTTCAGGCCCTAATCACTCAGAATCTTTCTCACTCCATCTTTCCACCTCCAATTTGGTCTCCCACTTCTCCTTGTTCCATCCACCTCTGACACATATATCCTCTTGGTCAATCTTTCCTCACTCATTCTCTCCATGTGACCAAACCATTTCAAAACACCTTCTGCTCTCTCAACCACACTCTTTCTATTACCACACATCTCTCTTACCCTTTCATTACTCACTTGATCAAACTACCTCACACCACATATTGTCCTCAAACATCTCATTTCCAGCACATCCACCCTCCTTCGCACAACTCTATCTATAGCCCATGCCTCGCAACCATATAGCATTGTTGGAACCACTATTCCTTCAAACATACCCATTTTTGCTTTCCAAGATAACGTTCTTGACTTCCATACATTTTTCAACACTCCCAGAACTTTCGCCCCCCTCCCGCACCCTGCGACTCACTTCCACTTCCATGGTTCCATCCGCTGCCAAATCCAATCCCAGATATCTAAGACACTTCACTTCCTCAAGATTTTCTCCATTCAAACTTACCTCCCAACTGACTTGTATCTCAACCCTACTGTACCTAACAACCTTGCTCCCATCCACACCAACTCAGTCACCAGCCTCTGCAGCCTCCCACCTGAATCAGCCACCAGCGTTGAAGAATGTGTGGAAGGTGAGAACATTATCTCGGAAAGCAAAAATGGGTATGTTTGAAGGAATAGTGGTTCCAACAATGTTATAAAGCTGTGAGGCGTAGGCTACAGATAGGGTTGTGCGGAGGAGGGTGGATGTGATGGAAATGAGATGTTTGAGGACTATATGTGGGGTGAGGTGGTTTGATCAAGTAAGTAATGAAAGGATAAGAGAGATATGTGGTAATAAAGAGTGTGGTTGAGAGAGCAGAAGAGGGTGTATTGAAATGGTTCAGGCACATGGAGAGAATGGATGAGGAAAGATTGACAAAGAGGATATATGTGTCAGAGATGGAGGGAATGAGGAGAAGTGGGAGACCAAATTGGAGGTGGAAGGATGGAGTGAAAAAGATTTTGAGCGATCGGGACCTGAACATGCAGGAGGGTGAAAGGTGTGCAAGGAATAGAGTGAACTGGATCGATGTGGTATACTGGGGTCGACGTGCTGCCAATGGACTGAACCAGGGCATGTGAAACGTCTGGGGTAAATCATGGAAAGTTTTGTGGGGCCTGGATGTGGAAAGGAAGCTGTGGGTTCGGTACATTACACATGACAGCTAGAGACTTAGTGTGAATGAATGTGGCCTTTGTTGTCTTTTCCTAGCGCTACCTCATGCGCATTCAGGGGGGAGGGAGGTGTCATTTCATGTGAGGCGGGGTGGCGACGGGAATGAATAAAGGCAGCAAGTATGAATTATGTACATGTGTATATATGTATATGTCTGTGTATGTGTATGTGCATTTGGACGATTTTTGCAGGGAAAAAATGCAATTGAGTGGGAGATGTATAAAAGAAAGAGATAGGAGGTCAAGAGAAAGGTGCAAGAGGTGAAAAAGAGGGCAAATGAGAGTTGGGGTGAGAGAGTATCATTAAATTTTAGGGAGAATAAAAAGATGTTTTGGAAGGAGGTAAATAAAGTGCGTAAGACAAGGGAGCAAATGGGAACTTCAGTGAAGGGCGCAAATGGGGAGGTGATAACAAGTAGTGGTGATGTGAGAAAGAGATGGAGTGAGTATTTTGAAGGTTTGTTGAATGTGTTTGATGATAGAGTGGCAGATATAGGGTGTTTTGGTCGAGGTGGTGTGCAAAGTGAGAGGGTTAGGGAAAATGATTTGGTAAACAGAGAAGAGGTAGTAAAAGCTTTGCGGAAGATGAAAGCCGGCAAGGCAGCAGGTTTGGATGGTATTGCAGTGGAATTTATTAAAAAAGGGGGTGACTGTATTGTTGACTGGTTGGTGAGGTTATCTAATGTATGTATGACTCATGGTGAGGTGCCTGAGGATTGGCGGAATGCGTGCATAGTGCCATTGTACAAAGGCAAAGGGGATACGAGTGAGTGCTCAAATTTCAGAGGTATAAGTTTGTTGAGTATTCCTGGTAAATCATATGGGAGGGTATTGATTGAGAGGGTGAAGGCATGTACAGAGCATCAGATTGGGGAAGAGCAGTGTGGTTTCAGAAGTGGTAGAGGATGTGTAGATCAGGTGTTTGCTTTGAAGAATGTATGTGAGAAATACTTAGAAAAGCAAATGGATTTGTATGTAGCATTTAAGGATCTGGAGAAGGCATATGATAGAGTTGATAGAGATGCTCTGTGGAAGGTATTAAGAATATATGGTGTGGGAGGCAAGTTGTTAGAAGCAGTGAAAAGTTTTTATCGAGGATGTAAGGCATGTGTACGTGTAGGAAGAGAGGAAAGTGATTGGTTCTCAGTGAATGTAGGTTTGCGGCAGGGGTGTGTGATGTCTCCATGGTTGTTTAATTTGTTTATGGATGGGGTTGTTAGGGAGGTGAATGCAAGAGTTTTGGAAAGAGGGGCAAGTATGAAGTCTGTTGTGGATGAGAGAGCTTGGGAAGTGAGTCAGTTGATGTTTGCTGATGATACAGCGCTGGTGGCTGATTCATGTGAGAAACTGCAGAAGCTGGTGACTGAGTTTGGTAAAGTGTGTGAAAGAAGAAAGCTGAGAGTAAATGTGAATAAGAGCAAGGTTATTAAATACAGTAGGGTTGAGGGACAAGTCAATTGGGAGGTAAGTTTGAATGGAGAAAAACTGGAGGAAGTAAAGTGTCTTAGATATCTGGGAGTGGATCTGGCAGTGGATGGAACCATGGAAGCGGAAGTGAATCATAGGGTGGGGGAGGGGGCGAAAATCCTGGGAGCCTTGAAGAATGTGTGGAAGTCGAGAACATTATCTCGGAAAGCAAAAATGGGTATGTTTGAAGGAATAGTGGTTCCAACAATGTTGTATGGTTGCGAGGCGTGGGCTATGGATAGAGATGTGCGCAGGAGGATGGATGTGCTGGAAATGAGATGTTTGAGGACAATGTGTGGTGTGAGGTGGTTTGATCGAGTAAATAACATAAGGGTAAGAGAGATGTGTGGAAATAAAAAGAGCGTGGTTGAGAGAGCAGAAGAGGGTGTTTTGAAATGGTTTGGGCACATGGAGAGAATGAGTGAGGAAAGATTGACCAAGAGGATATATGTGTCGGAGGTGGAGGGAACGAGGAGAAGTGGGAGACCAAATTGGAGGTGGAAAGATGGAGTGAAAAAGATTTTTGTGTGATCGGGGCCTGAACATGCAGGAGGGTGAAAGGAGGGCAAGGAATAGAGTGCATTGGATCGATGTGGTATACCGGGGTTGACGTGCTGTCAGTGGATTGAATCAGGGCATGTGAAGCGTCTGGGGTAAACCATGGAAAGCTGTGTAGGTATGTATATTTGCATGTGTGGACGTGTATGTATATACATGTGTATGGGGGTGGGTTGGGCCATTTCTTTTGTCTGTTTCCTTGCGCTACCTCACAAACGCGGGAGACAGCGACAACGCAAAAAAAAAAATATATATATATATATATATATATATATATATATATATATATATATATATATATATATATATATATCGAGGATGTGAGGTGAGTTTGAATGGAGAAAAACTGGAGGAAGTGAAGTGTTTTAGATATCTAGGAGTGGATCTGGCAGCGGATGGAACCATGGAAGCGGAAGTGGATCATAGGGTGGGGGAGGGGGCGAAAATTCTAGGGGCCTTGAAGAATGTGTGGAAGTCGAGAACATTATCTCGGAAAGCAAAAATGGGTATGTTTGAAGGAATAGTGGTTCCAACAATGTTGTATGGTTGCGAGGCGTGGGCTATGGATAGAGTTGTGTGCAGGAGGATGGATGTGCTGGAAATGAGATGTTTGAGGACAATGTGTGGTGTGAGGTGGTTTGATTGAGTGAGTAACGTAAGGGTAAGAGAGATGTGTGGAAATAAAAAGAGCGTGGTTGAGAGAGCAGAAGAGGGTGTTTTGAAGTGGTTTGGGCACATGGAGAGAATGAGTGAGGAAAGATTGACCAAGAGGATATATGTGTCGGAGGTGGAGGGAACGAGGAGAAGAGGGAGACCAAATTGGAGGTGGAAAGATGGAGTGAAAAAGATTTTGTGTGATCGGGGCCTGAACATGCAGGAGGGTGAAAGGAGGGCAAGGAATAGAGTGAATTGGAGTGATGTGGTATACCAGGGTTGACATGCTGTCAGTGGATTGAATCAGGGCATGTGAAGCGTCTGGGGTAGACCATAGAAAGCTGTGTAGGTATGTATATTTGCGTGTGTGGACGTATGTATATACATGTGTATGGGGGGGGGTTTGGGCCATTTCTTTCGTCTGTTTCCTTGCGCTACCTCGCAAACGCGGGAGACAGCGACAAAGTATAATAAAAGAAAAAAAAATAAAAAATATCGAGGATGTAAGGCATGTGTACGTGTAGGAAGAGAGGAAAGTGATTGGTTCTCAGTGAATGTAGGTTTGCGGCAGGGGTGTGTGATGTCTCCATGGTTGTTTAATTTGTTTATGGATGGGGTTGTTAGGGAGGTGAATGCAAGAGTTTTGGAAAGAGGGGCAAGTATGAAGTCTGTTGGGGATGAGAGAGCTTGGGAAGTAAGTCAGTTGTTGTTCGCTGATGATACAGCGCTGGTGGCTGATTCATGTGAGAAACTGCAGAAGCTGGTGACTGAGTTTGGTAAAGTGTGTGAAAGAAGAAAGTTAAGAGTAAATGCGAATAAGCAAGGTTATTAGGTACAGTAGGGTTGAGGGTCAAGTCAATTGGGAGGTAAGTTTGAATGGAGAAAAACTGGAGGAAGTAAAGTGTTTTAGATATCTGGGAGTGGATCTGGCAGCGGATGGAACCATGGAAGCGGAAGTGGATCATAGGGTGGGGGAGGGGGCAAAAATCCTGGGAGCCTTGAAGAATGTGTGGAAGTCGAGAACATTATCTCAGAAAGCAAAAATGGCTATGTTTGAAGGAATAGTGGTTCCAACAATGTTGTATGATTGCGAGGCGTGGGCTATGGATAGAGTTGTGCACAGGAGGATGGATGTGCTGGAAATGAGATGTTTGAGGACAATGTGTGGTGTGAGGTGGTTTGATCCAGTAAGTAACATAAGGGTAAGAGAGATGTGTGGAAATAAAAAGAGCGTGGTTGAGAGAGCAGAAGAGGGTGTTTTGAAATGGTTTGGGCACATGGAGAGAATGAGTGAGGAAAGACTGACCAAGAGGATATATGTGTCGGAGGTGGAGGGAACGAGGAGACGTGGGAGACCAAATTGAAGGTGGAAAGATGGAGTGAAAAAGATTTTGTGTGATCGGGGCCTGAACATGCAGGAGGGTGAAAGGAGGGCAAGGAATAGAGTGAATTGGATCGATGTGGTATACCGGGGTTGACGTGCTGTCAGTGGATTGAATCAGGGCATGTGAAGCGTCTGGGGTAAACCATGGAAAGCTGTGTAGGTATGTATATTTGCATGTGTGGACGTGTATGTATATACATGTGTATGGGGGTGGGTTGGGCCATTTCTTTCGTCTGTTTCCTTGCGCTACCTCGCAAACGCGGGAGACAGCGACAAAGTATAATAAAAAAAAATTAAAAAAAAATATATATATATATATATATATTTTTTCTTTTTTGCTTTGTCGCTGTCTCCCACGTTTGCGAGGTAGCGCAAGGAAACAGACGAAAGAAATGGCCCAACCCACCCCCATACACATGTATATACATACACGTCCACACATGCAAATATACATACCTACACAGCTTTCCATGGTTTACCCCAGACGCTTCACATGCCCTGATTCAATCCACTGACAGCACGTCAACCCCGGTATACCACATCGATCCAATTCACTCTATTCCTTGCCCTCCTTTCACCCTCCTGCATGTTCAGGCCCCGATCACACAAAATCTTTTTCACTCCATCTTTCCACCTTCAATTTGGTCTCCCACGTCTCCTCGTTCCCTCCACCTCCGACACATATATCCTCTTGGTCAGTCTTTCCTCACTCATTCTCTCCATGTGCCCAAACCATTTCAAAACACCCTCTTCTGCTCTCTCAACCACGCTCTTTTTATTTCCACACATCTCTCTTACCCTTACGTTACTCACTTGATCAAACCACCTCACACCACACATAGTCCTCAAACATCTCATTTCCAGCACATCCATCCTCCTGCGCACAACTCTATCTATAGCCCACGCCTCGCAACCATACAACATTGTTGGAACCACTATTCCTTCAAACATACCCATTTTTGCTTTCCGAGATAATGTTCTCGACTTCCACACATTCTTCAAGGCCCCCAGAATTTTCGCCCCCTCCCCCACCCTATGATCCACTTCCGCTTCCATGGTTCCATCCGCTGCCAGATCCACTCCCAGATATCTAAAACACTTCACTTCCTCCAGTTTTTCTCCATTCAAACTCACCTCCCAATTGACTTGACCCTCAACCCTACTGTACCTAATAACCTTGCTCTTATTCACATTTACTCTTAACTTTCTTCTTCCACACACTTTACCAAACTCAGTCACCAGCTTCTGCAGTTTCTCACATGAATCAGCCACCAGCGCTGTATCATCAGCAAACAACAACTGACTCACTTCCCAAGCTCTCTCATCCACAACAGACTTCATACTTGCCCCTCTTTCCAAAACTCTTGCATTTACCTCCCTAACAACCCCATCCATAAACAAATTAAACAACCATGGAGACATCACACACCCCTGCCGCAAACCTACATTCACTGAGAACCAATCACTTTCCTCTCTTCTTACACGTACACATGCCTTACATCCTCGATAAAAACTTTTCACTGCTTCTAACAACTTTACTCCCACACCATATATTCTTAATACCTTCCACAGAGCATCTCTATCAAATGCCTTCTCCAGATCCATAAATGCTACATACAAATCCATATGCTTTTCTAAGTATTTCTCACATACATTCTTCAAAGCAAACACCTGATCCACACATCCTCTACCACTTCTGAAATCACACAGCTCTTCCCCAATCTGATGCTCTGTACATGCCTTCACCCTCTCAATCAATACCCTCCCATATAAGTTACCAGGAATACTCAACAAACTTATACCTCTGTAATTTGAGCACTCACTCTTATCCCCTTTGCCTTTGTACAATGGCACTATGCACGCATTCCGCCAATCCTCAGGCACCTCACCATGAGTCATACATACATTAAATAACCTTACCAACCAGTCAACAATAAAGTCACCCCCTTTTTTAATAAATTCCACTGCAATACCATCCAAACCTGCTGCCTTGCCGGCTTTCATCTTCCGCACAGCTTTCACTACCTCTTCTCTGTTTACCAAAACATTTTCCCTAACCCTCTCACTTTGCACACCACCTCGACCAAAACACCCTATATCTGCCACTCTATCATCAAACACATTCAACAAACCTTCAAAATACTCACTCCATCTCCTTCTCACATCACCACTACTTGTTATCACCTCCCCATTTGCGCCCTTCACTGAAGTTCCCATTTGCTCCCTTGTCTTACGCACTTTATTTACCTCCTTCCAGAACATCTTTTTATTCTCCCTAAAATTTAATGATACTCTCTCACCCCAACTCTCATTTGCCCTCCTTTTCACCTCTTGCACCTTTCTTTTGACCTCCTGTCTCTTTCTTTTATAGATCTCCCACTCAATTGCATTTTTTCCCTGAAAAATCGTCCAAATGCCTCTCTCTTCTCTTTCACTAATACTCTTACTTCTTCATCCCACCACTCACTACCCTTTCTAATCAACCCACCTCCCACTCTTCTCATGCCACAAGCATCTTTTGCGCAATCCATCACTGATTCCCTAAATACATCCCATTCCTCCCCCATTCCCCTTACTTCCATTGTTCTCACCTTTTTCCATTCTGTACTCAGTCTCTCCTGGTACTTCCTCACACAGGTCTCCTTCCCAAGCTCACTTACTCTCACCACCCTCTTCACCCCAACATTCACTCTTCTTTTCTGAAAACCCATACAAATCTTCATCTTAGCCTCCACAAGATAATGATCAGACATCCCTCCAGTTGCACCTCTCAGCACATTAACATCCAAAAGTCTCTCTTTCGCACGCCTGTCAATTAACACGTAATCCAATAACGCTCTCTGGCCATCTCTCCTACTTACATAAGTATACTTATGTATATCTCGCTTTTTAAACTAGGTATTCCCAATCATCAGTCCTTTTTCAGCACATAATCTACAAGCTCTTCACCATTTCCAACACTGAACACCCCATGTATACCAATTATTCCCTCAACTGCCACATTACTCACCTTTGCATTCAAATCAAATATATATATATATATATATATATATATATATATATATATATATATATATATATATATATATATATATTTTTTTTTTTTTTTTTTTTAATACTTTGTCGCTGTCTCCCGCGTTTGCGGGGTAGCGCAAGGAAACAGACGAAAGAAATGGCCCAACCCCCCCCCCCATACACATGTACATACACACGTCCACACACGCAAATATACATACCTACACAGCTTTCCATGGTTTACCCCAGACGCTTCACATGCCTTGCTTCAATCCACTGACAGCACGTCAACCCCTGTATACCACATGACTCCAATTCACTCTATTTCTTGCCCTCCTTTCACCCTCCTGCATGTTCAGGCCCCGATCACACAAAATCTTTTTCACTCCATCTTTCCACCTCCAATTTAGACCGGTCTCCCTCTTCTCCTCGTTCCCTCCACCTCCGACACATATATCCTCTTGGTCAATCTCTCCTCACTCATTCTCTCCATGTGCCCAAACCATTTCAAAACACCCTCTTCTGCTCTCTCAACCACGCTCTTTTTATTTCCACACATCTCTCTTACCCTTACGTTACTTACTCGATCAAACCACCTCACACCACACATTGTCCTCAAACATCTCATTTCCAGCACATCCATCCTCCTGCGCACATCTCTATCCATAGCCCACGCCTCGCAACCATACAACATTGTTGGAACCACTATTCCCTCAAACATACCCATTTTTGCTTTCCGAGATAATGTTCTCGACTTCCACACATTTTTCAAGGCTCCCAAAATTTTCGCCCCCTCCCCCACCCTATGATCCACTTCCGCTTCCATGGTTCCATCCGCTGACAGATCCACTCCCAGATATCTAAAACACTTCACTTCCTCCAGTTTTTCTCCATTCAAACTCACCTCCCAATTGACTTGACCCTCACCCCTACTGTACCTAATAACCTTGCTCTTATTCACATTTACTCTCAACTTTCTTCTTCCACACACTTTACCAAACTCAGTCACCAGCTTCTGCAGTTTCTCACATGAATCAGCCACCAGCGCTGTATCATCAGCGAACAACAACTGACTCACTTCCCAAGCTCTCTCATCCCCAACAGACTTCATACTTGCCCCTCTTTCCAGGACTCTTGCATTTACCTCCCTTACAACCCCATCCATAAACAAATTAAACCATGGAGACATCACACACCCCTGCCGCAAACCTACATTCACTGAGAACCAATCACTTTCCTCTCTTCCTACACGTACACATGCCTTACATCCTCGATAAAAACTTTTCACTGCTTCTAACAACTTGCCTCCCACACCATATATTCTTAATACCTTCCATATATATATATATATATATTTTTTTTTTTTTCATACTATTCGTTATTTCCCGCGATAGCGAGGTAGCGTTAAGAACAGAGGACTGGGCCTTTGAGGGAATATCCTCACCTGGACCTCTTCTCTGTTCCTTCTTTTTGGGGAAAAAAAAAAAAAAAAAAAAAAAAAAAAAAAAAAGAGAGAGAGAGGGGAGGATTGGTTCTCAGTGAATGTAGGTTTGCGGCAGGGGTGTGTGATGTCTCCATGGAAGTTTAATTTGTTTATGGATGGGGTTGTTAGGGAGGTAAATGCAAGAGTTTTGGAAAGAGGGGCAAGTATGAAGTCTGTTGGGGATGAGAGAGCTTGGGAAGTGAGTCAGTTGTTGTTCGCTGATGATACAGCGCTGGTGGCTGATTCATGTGAGAAACTGCAGAAGCTGGTGACTGAGTTTGGTAAAGTGTGTGGAAGAAGAAAGTTAAGAGTAAATGTGAATAAGAGCAAGGTTATTAGGTACAGTAGGGGTGAGGGTCAAGTCAATTGGGAGGTGAGTTTGAATGGAGAAAAACTGGAGGAAGTGAAGTGTTTTAGATATCTGGGAGTGGATCTGGCAGCGGATGGAACCATGGAAGCGGAAGTGGATCATAGGGTGGGGGAGGGGGCGAAAATTCTGGGGGCCTTGAAGAATGTGTGGAAGTCGAGAACATTATCTCGGAAAGCAAAAATGGGTATGTTTGAAGGAATAGTGGTTCCAACAATGTTGTATGGTTGCGAGGCGTGGGCTATGGATAGAGTTGTGCGCAGGAGGATGGATGTGCTGGAAATGAGATGTTTGAGGACAATGTGTGGTGTGAGGTGGTTTGATCGAGTGAGTAACGTAAGGGTAAGAGAGATGTGTGGAAATAAAAAGAGCGTGGTTGAGAGAGCAGAAGAGGGTGTTTTGAAGTGGTTTGGGCACATGGAGAGGATGAGTGAGGAAAGATTGACCAAGAGGATATATGTGTCGGAGGTGGAGGGAACGAGGAGAAGAGGGAGACCAAATTGGAGGTGGAAAGATGGAGTGAAAAAGATTTTGTGTGATCGGGGCCTGAACATGCAGGAGGGTGAAAGGAGGGCAAGGAATAGAGTGAATTGGAGCGATGTGGTATACTGGGGTTGACGTGCTGTCAGTGGATTGAATCAAGGCATGTGAAGCGTCTGGGGTAAACCATGGAAAGCTGTGTAGGTATGTATATTTGCGTGTGTGGACGTATGTATTTACATGTGTATGGGGGGGTTTGGGCCATTCCTTTCGTCTGTTTCCTTGCGCTACCTCGCAAACGCGGGAGACAGCGACAAAGTATAATAAAAAAAAATAAATATATATATATATATCTATTATATATGTAAACTGGAGGAAGTGAAGTGTTTTAGATATCTGGGAGTGGATCTGGCAGCGGATGGAACCATGGAAGCGGAAGTGGATCATAGGGTGGGGGAGGGGGCGAAAATTCTGGGGGCCTTGAAGAATGTGTGGAAGTCGAGAACATTATCTCGGAAAGCAAAAATGGGTATGTTTGAAGGAATAGTGGTTCCAACAATGTTGTATGGTTGCGAGGCGTGGGCTATGGATAGAGTTGTGCGCAGGAGGATGGATGTGCTGGAAATGAGATGTTTGAGGACAATGTGTGGTGTGAGGTGGTTTGATCGAGTGAGTAACGTAAGGGTAAGAGAGATGTGTGGAAATAAAAAGAGCGTGGTTGAGAGAGCAGAAGAGGGTGTTTTGAAGTGGTTTGGGCACATGGAGAGGATGAGTGAGGAAAGATTGACCAAGAGGATATATGTGTCGGAGGTGGAGGGAACGAGGAGAAGAGGGAGACCAAATTGGAGGTGGAAAGATGGAGTGAAAAAGATTTTGTGTGATCGGGGCCTGAACATGCAGGAGGGTGAAAGGAGGGCAAGGAATAGAGTGAATTGGAGCGATGTGGTATACCGGGGTTGACGTGCTGTCAGTGGATTGAATCAAGGCATGTGAAGCGTCTGGGGTAAACCATGGAAAGCTGTGTAGGTATGTATATTTGCGTGTGTGGACGTATGTATTTACATGTGTATGGGGGGGGGGTTGGGCCATTTCTTTCGTCTGTTTCCTTGCGCTACCTCGCAAACGCAGGAGACAGTGACAAAGTATAACAATAATATAAAAAATATATATATATATATATATATATATATATATATATATATATATATATATATATATATATATATATATATATATATATATATACATACATTGAAATGGATAGGTATGTACATGTGCATGTGTGGACGTATATGTATATACATGTGTATGCGGGTTGGTTGGGCAATTCTTTTGTCTGTTTCCTTGTGCTACCTCACTAATGCAGGAGACAGCAACAAAGCATAATAATAATAATAATAATATTTTTTTTGGGAGCAGCTAAATGAGTGTGTTAGCGGTTTTGATGCACGAGACCGGGTTATAGTGATGGGTGATTTGAATGCAAAGGTGAGTAATGTGGCAGTTGAGGGAATAATTGGTATGCATGGGGTGTTCAGTGTTGTAAATGGAAATGGTGAAGAGCTTGTAGATTTATGTGCTGAAAAAGGACTGATGATTGGGAATACCTGGTTTAAAAAGCGAGATATACATAAGTATACTTATGTAAGTAGGAGAGATGGCCAGAGAGCGTTATTGGATTACGTGTTAATGGACAGGCGTGCGAAAGAGAGACTTTTGGATGTCAATGTGCTGAGAGGTGCAACTGGAGGGATGTCTGATCATTATCTTGTGGAGGCTAAGGTGAAGATTAGTATGGGTTTTCAGAAAAGAAGAGTGAATGTTGGGGTGAAGAAGGTGGTGAGAGTAAGTGAGCTTGGGAAGGAGACCTGTGTGAAGAAGTATCAGGAGAGACTGTGTACAGAATGGAAAAAGGTGAGAACAATGGAAGTAAGGGGAGTGGGGGAGGAATGGGATGTATTTAGGGAATCAGTGATGGATTGCGCAAAAGATGCTTGTGGCATGAGAAGAGTGGGAGGTGGGCTGTTTAGAAAGGGTAGTGAGTGGTGGGATGAAGAAGTAAGAGTATTAGTGAAAGAGAAGAGAGAGGCATTTGGACGATTTTTGCAGGGAAAAAATGCAATTGAGTGGGAGAAGTATAAAAGAAAGAGACAGGAGGTCAAGAGAAAGGTGCAAGAGGTGAAAAAAAGGGCAAATGAGAGTTGGGGTGAGAGACTATCAGTAAATTTTAGGGAGAATAAAAAGATGTTCTGGAAGGAGGTAAATAGGGTGCGTAAGACAAGGGAGCAAATGGGAACTTCAGTAAAGGGCGTAAATGGGGAGGTGATAACAAGTAGTGGTGATGTGAGAAGGAGATGGAATGAGTATTTTGAAGGTTTGTTGAATGTGTCTGATGACAGAGTGGCAGATATAGGGTGTTTGGGTCGAGGTGGTGTGCAAAGTGAGAGGGTTAGGGAAAATGATTTGGTAAACAGAGAAGAGGTAGTAAAAGCTTTGCGGAAGATGAAAGCCGGCAAGGCAGCAGGTTTGGATGGTATTGCAGTGGAATTTATTAAAAAAGGGGGTGACTGTATTGTTGACTGGTTGGTAAGGTTATTTAATGTATGTATGACTCATGGTGAGGTGCCTGAGGATTGGCGGAATGCTTGCATAGTGCCATTGTACAAAGGCAAAGGGGATAAGAGTGAGTGCTCAAATTACAGAGGTATAAGTTTGTTGAGTATTCCTGGTAAATTATATGGGAGGGTATTGATTGAGAGGGTGAAGGCATGTACAGAGCATCAGATTGGGGAAGAGCAGTGTGGTTTCAGAAGTGGTAGAGGATGTGTGGATCAGGTGTTTGCTTTGAAGAATGTATGTGAGAAATACTTAGAAAAGCAAATGGATTTGTATGTAGCATTTATGGATCTGGAGAAGGCATATGATAGAGTTGATAGAGATGCTCTGTGGAAGGTATTAAGAATATATGGTGCGGGAGGCAAGTTGTTAGAAGCAGTGAAAAGTTTTTATCGAGGATGTAAGGCATGTGTACGTGTAGGAAGAGAGGAAAGTGATTGGTTCTCAGTGAATGTAGGTTTGCGGCAGGGGTGTGTGATGTCTCCATGGTTGTTTAATTTGTTTATGGATGGGGTTGTTAGGGAGGTAAATGCAAGAGTTTTGGAAAGAGGGGCAAGTATGAAGTCTGTTGGGGATGAGAGAGCTTGGGAAGTGAGTCAGTTGTTGTTCGCTGATGATACAGCGCTGGTGGCGGATTCATGTGAGAAACTGCAGAAGCTGGTGACGGAGTTTTGGTAAAGTGTGTGGAAGAAGAAAGCTAAGAGTGAATGTCAATAAGAGCAAGGTTATTAGGTACAGTAGGGTTGAGGGTCAAGTCAATTGGGAGGTGAGTTTGAATGGTGAGAGGCTGGAGGAAGTGAAGTGTTTTAGATATCTGGGAGTGGATCTGTCAGCGGATGGAACCATGGAAGCGGAAGTGGATCATAGGGTGGGGGAGGGGGCGAAAATTTTGGGAGCCTTGAAAAATGTGTGGAAGTCGAGAACATTATCCCGGAAAGCAAAAATGGGTATGTTTGAAGGAATAGTGGTTCCAACAATGTTGTATGGTTGCGAGGCGTGGGCTATGGATAGAGTTGTGCGCAGGAGGATGGATGTGCTGGAAATGAGATGTTTGAGGACAATGTGTGGTGTGAGGTGGTTTGATCGAGTAAGTAACGTAAGGGTAAGAGGGATGTGTGGAAATAAAAAGAGCGTGGTTGAGAGAGCAGAAGAGGGTGTTTTGAAGTGGTTTGGGCACATGGAGAGAATGAGTGAGGAAAGATTGACCAAGAGGATATATGTGTCGGAGGTGGAGGGAACGAGGAGAAGAGGGAGACCAAATTGGAGGTGGAAAGATGGAGTGAAAAGGATTTTGTGTGATCGGGGCCTGAACATGCAGGAGGGTGAAAGGAGGGCAAGGAATAGAGTGAATTGGAGCGATGTGGTATACAGGGGTTGACGTGCTGTCAGTGGATTGAATCAAGGCATGTGAAGCGTCTGGGGTAAACCATGGAAAGCTGTGTAGGTATGTATATTGCGTGTGTGGACGTGTGTATGTACATGTGTATGGGGGGGGTTGGGCCATTTCTTTCGTCTGTTTCCTTGCGCTACCTCGCAAACGCGGGAGACAGCGACAAAGTATAAAAAAAAAAAAAAAAAAAAAAAAAAAATTTTTTTTTTATAATATTCGCCATTTCCCGCGATAGCGAAGTAGCGTTAAGAACAGAGGACTGGGCCTTTGAGGGAATATCCTCACCTGGCCCCCTTCTCTGTTCCTCCTTTTGGAAAATTAAAAAAAAAAACGAGAGGGGAGGATTTCCAGCCCCCCGCTCCCTTCCCTTTTAGTCGCCTTCTACGACAAGCAGGGAATACGTGGGAAGTATTCTTTCTCCCCTATCCCCAGGGATAAATAATAATAATAATAATAATAATAATAATAATAATAATAATAATAACAATAAATCTTCATGTTATCAATCATCAAATTATGTACTAAGACCAGAATTTTCAATATAGAGAGGCAAATCCTTCAGTATCATTAACAAACTCCCAGGCAAATCTTCCTCAATGAATTTTAGAGATAGATGTAATATTTCCCAATACAATCATAATATTTCCCACTTACTATGTATCAAATAAAAGAAGCTCAAGAGAGAGAATCATCATTTCCAAGTCTTTCTCTCATATCAGGAACTGTCCAACACACCATTCATACCCCTACCAGGCACTCATTTAGCACAATGCCAAGCAATTAGAAAGGTAATATCACAATTTTCTGTGTACTTTCTGCAACTTCTAGAAGGTAATCTAACACTTCATTTTTCCTACACTTTGCTGCATAAATCACCTGTAAATGACGGGTCTTTTATTTCCCTCTATAGCATGTAACCAAAATGTCACTACATAAGAAAAATATGTATTTTCAACGAGTTGTACCATAAAGTTTGAGGTTACTCAAGATGAGCACTAATAATTCAAAAATGTTGCTATCTGGGAGTACAGATATATGTGAATGTAAACATACAGCCCACAAGCATAAATTGCTCTCAACTTCTCCATGTTTTAAGGATGATTTTATTTATTCATTTAAGAATGAAATTTGTTATGCCTTACAGTTATATTCAATATCAAAGTATCTGTATATGCTAGAGCTTATAGATTTTACACTTGTGTTCCTTCATTCAGAATTTATATGTACAATGTTTAAGCATATTTCTAGGAAAGTTACAGATGTTCTGTTACCCTGTGATATCCGTTCATATCCTCTTGTATGCAAGAAGTTTTGGAGGGCTCCCTTTGGTAAGCAGTACAATATGTTGTGCTATTTACAATCAATCAGCTGAATGATTACACAGCAAAGTAATCATGTAATTCCCGTATAGATTAACTTGAGTGTTTTGATCATGATGTTAGTAACTTATTAGTTCACTATCTATTAACTACTGTAATATGTAACTACTGTGCTTTATTTTCTCCTTTATGCTAATACAGAAGAGGTCATAGAATCAGCAGGTAAACAGTGTTTTTATGTTCATGGTTATGATTTCCAAAATGTTCCATTTTTCCCATAGCTAACATGAGTAGCAAGAAGCAGAGAGCTGTAACTAATGCAGAAATATAATACATTTTGGCAGTGTCTGAGAATGTAAGTGTGTTTGAGGACATTCAGGAATACTGATTACAATGCCTCAGAGGTGCATCCAGGTGATAAGATGGAAACACCTGATTTTGAATAATGATTACATTGCCTCAGAGGTACAACCAGGAGATAAGGAGATAGAAAAACTGATATACTTCCATCAACAGATGCAACAATTCCTGTTCGCAAATGACATTAGACCGACAATGTCCTAGATTTACACAGCATTTGACAGATATAAAAGATCTGCTACTTAGCTACAAATATCAGTTTTTAGATTTAGGATATCAGCAATATTTTTTTCATTAAATTCTGATGTATATAATTCTAAGTGTACATAATACTGTATTTTGTATTACCATTATCATAACTTACTCTGAAGTAGAAATTAAAAAATAAACACCATAGCAAAATTACATCTTTTATTTTTTGCCAAACAACTGTCACTTTTCCAAGATCCTATACTGATACCATATCAAGCACACTGTTACTCAAATCTATTTCTATACTATAAATAATGATTTTTAGCTCTTTATTATCTTATATGATTGAATTTACCATTCATTTATGGAAGACCACTTATTCACAAATTTGGTGCATTCTTTTTTAGGTAAATTGTCCTTTTTCTGTATCTAGTATGGATTTCAAGGGACTTTATTGCCAGATCCAAAATACACAACTGTTGATACTGAAAAGGTTAAATCATAATATAATTTCTGGGGGGATAACTGACTTCTCAAGGCTACCCCTGAAAACTGATTACAAAGCAAAAGGAGAATACAAATAAAGGGGGCAAATATGGAAGTGGCATCAGGTAGTGATGAGATGAAGAGATGGAGTAAGTACTGAATGTGTTTGATGACAGGGTGGCAGATGTAGGGCATTTGAAGAAGGGGAGGTATGCAATGTGAGAGAGACATGGAAAGAGGTTTGGTGTAGAGAGAAGAAATGGTGAATGCCTTGCAAAAGATGAAATGTGGCAAAGCAACAAGAGTGGATGGTACTACAGCTCAATTTCTTAAGAACAGGGGTGACTGTGTTGCTGACTGGTTAACATTTTCAATGTATTCATGGATTATGGTAAGGTGCCTGAGAATTTGCAGAATGCATGTATAGAGCCACTGGATAAAGGAATAATGGAAAAAAGTGAGTGTTCAAACTACAAATGTATAAGTTTGCTGAGTGTACCTGGTAAGCTGTGTGGCAAATTGGTAATTGAAAAGGTGAAGGCATGTACACAACATCAGATTGGGGAGCAATTATGTAGTTTTAGGCATGATACAGGATGTGTGGATCAGGTGTTTCCTTTTACGAATGTGTGAGAAATATTACAGAAACAGAAGGATTTGTATGTGGCATTCATGGATCTACCTAGAGAAAGCATTTGAGAGGGATGACAGATATACCATGTGGAAGGTCTTAAAAATATACTAGAAACAGTAAGGTTTTTATCAAGAGTGTGAGGAATGTGTGAGAATAGGATGAGAGGAGAAAGGAGTGGTTCCAGGTGAAAGGTAGTCTGTAGCAGAGGGTGTGTTATTTCACCATGGATGTTTACTATGTTTAGAGATGGGACGGTGAGAGAGGTAAATGCGAGTCTTTGGGGAGGGGATGTCTGGTTTGTAGTGGGTGAAGGGGCTTCAGAGATGAGTCAGTTGTTGTTACTCGATAAGGACGCAGCATTGATGGCAGCTTCAAGTGAGAAACTGCAAAATTTGCTAAGTTTGGAAAATTGTGTGAAGGGAGGAAGTTTAAGAACACTGTCTGTACCTGCAATGATGACAAATGAGGCATCTCTGGCTGCTTTCCTGTTCATATCATGGTACTTTACCATAATACTTTCCAATTACAAACCAGAGTAACAGCTTTCATCCTCCACAAAATTCTGTACCTTAAACTTTGCTTGTAAACTAGCAAAAAAAAATTTTTAATCAACAACAATAACTGTATCACACTCAACTAGTCAAATATCCTATTACTGTACCTTAAAATGTTTAGTCTTGTAAGTGTTCCGAGCTTAAAGGAATCTTATCCATAACCCTATTTCAACCAGAAAGTCTTTCAACCCACCTTCAAGTATTCTTTATCATTATGAACATTGTGTCAGGAGCAATAATCTTACAGGTTTCCTCCCTAACCAACAAGCATGCAGTCATAGCATTTGCTGTAGACTCCCCAACTCCCCTTCCATATCTCCTGTCAAACTACAATTGAAGGAGTCCCTGCATAACACTTCTAAAAGGTAAAGTCCTTCAAAAACTGCCTCTCAAACAAAAAAACATTAAAAATTTGAGGCTGAAGTCATCTGCCACACTCTTAAGCGATACGAGTGATTTGGGTGGAAACAGCCTCAAGATGTCTTACCTTTATGAAGGCAAGCTTAAATTCAAGGAATCTTTCTTTGACAAAGACATATCTGAGGACAGCAGCATATGGATTTTAGTCAGCTATTCACAGTTCACATGAGAAATGTCAAAAAAAGCCCTGCTTCTGATTGGTTAAGTCATCAACCCTCTGTAAATCTATGTAAATCACTTTACTAATGTGTTACCTGTTATAACATCAAGGAATAATTCTATTACTGCTATGTAAAGCTGAATAAACTGGCATGGTGTCTGCACCCATATAATTGTTGCTATCAAATATGCAATGATTTGTAAATTGACTTATCAGCATCTATCATCCCTTCAATCAATCAAAAGCCTCTGTGTGGAAGTGCACAGAGCTTATTTGACACTTCTTATGTGAACTGAGTATAAAAACATAAGCATCCACAGTTAGTAATAACTAACCTTACGGTTAAAATAGAGGAAGCCATTTTGACAGTTGACATTCCTGAAGGGAGCAAAACACTTAACAGATCCATCTACACTCATTGGATGGAAACGCAGCTCCCCACGCACAGTCATAAATATCCAATGTGGGTATGGACCACATATGAAAACCTGAAATGTAACACAGATCATTTGTTAACAAATATCCTACAAACATCATGATTTACAAAGAGGAATTCATGTTTCACACAATATAAAACAGATGCATCTGAAAACAAGACAGAAATTACAGATAAAAAATAATCAATCCTTTTTTGCTTCTGAGTGGAAGGCAGCTTCAATATTGCAAGAGCCCTATAAAAGGGGTCCAGAGGTTACTTAATAATAACATAGATATTCACTTCTGACCCCAAGAGCCCCTTCAATCTTTTTCAGGGTTCCTGCAACACTTAGACAATCATCCACATTCACAGGTTGAGACCATAGGTCAGAAAGTGTAGTGATGCTTTGAGTGTATATATGAAACAAGAGTACAGGACTATAGACTAATAAGTGTTCAGTGTCTTTCTTAAGCTAGTTTCACAGAGGGAATGCAGTCTTGAGATATGATGAATTGGTTTCTGTAGTTTTGAAAGAATATGTGACATCCATGAGAAAGTGTAACTATATCATGTCTGAGGAGTGTGGTTTCACATGTGTGTATCTGATAGGGCGACACTCGAGAATGAGCTAGGAGGGAAGTATTCATGCTTGATGGGTCATTTCAGTGTGTATATATTTCGTCAGAGCTGTGTTTGTTAGCAGTGGGATGTCTATGTTGAAGTGAGAGATGAGTAAGATTTTCCCTTCTTTTTTTAGATTAGATATTAGTATGCATGTGCACACACACATACGTTAGGTACAGTAGGGTTGAGGGACAAGTCAACTGGGAGGTAAGTTTGAATGGAGGAAAACTGGAGGAAGTGAAGTGTTTTAGATATCTGGGAGTGGATTTGGCAGCAGATGGAACCATGGAAGCAGAAGTGAATCACAGGTTGGGAGAGGGGGCAAAGGTTCTGGGAGCAATGAAGAATATGTGGAAGGATGGAACATTATTTCGGAGCAAAAAAGGGTATGTTTGGAGGAATAGTGGGTTCCAACAATGTTATATGGTTGTGAGGCATGAGCTAAAGATAGATTTATACAGAGGAGGGTGGATGCGTTGAAAATGAAATGTCTGAAGACAATATGTGGTGTGAGGTGGTTTGATCGAGTAAGTAATGAAAGGGTAAGAGAGATGTGTAAATAAAGAGTGTGGTTGAAAGAGCAGAAGAGGGTGTATTGAAGTGGTTTGGATATATGGAGAGAACGAGTGAGAAAAGATTGACTTCTTTGAAAGAAGTAGAGACAAAGCAACCAGACAGCATGACATATCAACAAGAAACTTGTTAAAAAAAAAGGCACAAAGAAGTACTTTTCTTGTATAAGACTAGTGGATGAATGGAATAAAATGAATTATGGCATGGCTAAAGCAGACTGCACACAGAAACTTAAGAAGTTTTATAATAGCATATAATGTTCCAAAGATGGCACCCTGCAAGTGTAAAGCTCTCTTCTCTTACAATAGTGAGGCAATTACAATGAAAACAAATCTGGTACACAATATATAGGCTTTTGAAGGATAAAAACCATTTTTGTATTGTAAGCTAAGCCTCTGAGCATGAGGAAAGCCTCTACTAAGTGATGAGTTAAAAGACCAATTACTCCCCTGTATAGTGTGTACCAGTGAGAAATTACATCCTTTGACTGCCATAAAGAATATGAGGCCAGCATATGCTCATTCACAAGACTTAGCATACTTACAGATATCTGCCCAAACCTATGACAGCACAGCATGGAGTTGAAGTGGTACCAAGGTACTATTTCAGGCCAAAAGCAAAGACTACATATTGAAAATATCAAAGACTGATGAAAACAACAGCTAAAAGACCCATTTATCATTGAGGTACGATGTAAGAGTAAGCAAGTAATGAAGAATGGAGGTATCACAGTGCCAATAATGTCACAAGCCAAAGCAAGTAACTGAACGTCTTGTCACCTATGTTATCCAGGTGTTCAGCTAGCAGCAGTTTTGTAATATGGAGAACTCACAAAAAACTAAATGACATACAGAAAATGATCAAGACACATGGCAGGTCACTAATGCAAAACTATACAAACTCAGATTTCATCTAAATTACAATACCCTGGAGCTAATAAGTGTGAGATTACCCTTAACAGAAAGTCTACAAAGATTAGACTGGGGGAAAAATAAAGACGTAAAAGTCAAGTAACCAAAGCTTTTCTTTTCCTTACCCCACTATATACACTTATGTTACTGAAGGGACGAAACTTGGACACTCTGTCCATCTTCCTGTCTTGGACTCCATCTTCCTCCATCCTCTTTTTGTTTTTGCTTGAGCGCTTCTCACGAAGAATTAAGTTATGTTCAATTAACCTCATTCTGACAAGAAAAAATATTTGGTTCAGTGTATCAAAAAAAGAACATCAAACTTAATGCATTTCTCAGTATGTTTTCTTTTTATAACACATCTCATAAACATTCTGTTATCTCAAATTTGGACATCAGTGATTCAAAATATATCAAAAATACAAAAAGTGAATACACAAACATTAAAAAAATTAAACACGTGAAACAATAAACATAACTGACATGCCACAATTTCCAGACATTTTTTTCATTCTGATTCTACTACCATTGAGAGGGAGTATTAGTACAGGCCCCACCCACAACCTTTTCATCGCCAATAGACCTGCCTCTTTTGCTATTCACATTATCTTTTTTTTCAAAGTATTTCTGTAATCTCTCTTCTGATGATCACCATCAGTCTAGCACTCACCTAACATCTTACTTCTCCCTGAGATTCAACTGTTTAATGATATTTTCACTAGCACCTTCCACATATCCAATCATAATCTGCACTTTTAATTCCTTTTCAGGGATAATGCTGTTGCAGGTAGCAACTGATAGGAAGCCACTGACCAGGGAGGCATATTACTGGTACTACCACCTGGGTATTGGGAGGGTTTATGATGGCTGAGTAGTGAGCCAGAACTTCAGCAGTTATCAAGTTGCATTCCACTGACCCAGGTAGAAACAGGTAGAAGTAGTAGGCAAGAGCATAAGGTAGATACATTTGGTAGTAGTAGTCAGCAGGAATATTAGGAAGGAGCCTCTGCAAACACTGTGCTAGAGTTGCCCTCTGCCAGTGGCCTGTCAAAGGTGAGGCACTAAAGCCTATGAAGCAGCACTGGAGCCCATTAGTTATGGAGACTCTATTGCCATGGCCACCCCTTAAGGGAGTTTAAGCTGAAACAGGTGTCAGAGATTAGATAGATAGAGAAAGCTATCTCTTCTTTCTGCTTCACCCACATGTGGACTGCTGGTTTTCTGTCCACAAACATACAATCTCTTTATCACAAATGACACTGCCTTTTGGCGAAATGGTAGGAGCAATTGACAGTAGTAGTTGATGGGAATGTTAAACAGCAGCTTTAGGTAGAAACATAAGGTAGAAGTAGTAGGTAAGAGCAATAGCTGGGAGAATTAGGTGGAAGTAGTAGATTGTAACATTTAGCAAGAATATTAGCTAGACATGTGAGGTAGAAGTAGTTGGTATGAACATTAGGTAGAGCCTATGAAAACACTGCACTAAAGTTGCCCTCTACCAGTGGCCTGTTAAGGGTGAGGCAATAAGGGGTGAGAAGCAGCACTGGAGTTTAACAGTTATGGAGACTTTTGCCATAGCTTCCCCCTTGAGGGAATTCCCAAAGGGAAAGGGCATCAGAGATATAGGCAGATATATAAATAAATAATGCTGTGCTTAATCCAATTCAGCACATCAGCTGCATGCTTTGAGGATTTTGAGTCAATAAATTTTGATGTCATCTAACTCATGGTTTTTCTTCCAACTACCACAATACAGGTTTTACCTAATGCAATTTCTAATTCTACATATCTTATTACTTCTCCAACTATCTACTCCTGTCATGAAGCTATAACATCCTCCCATCACAAACTCAGATCCTATACTTAGAGGATTTCAGCATAAACCACTGGGAATAGCTGAACTTCCATACAGATGGTGGGGTGACTGAAGCCCTCACATTTCCTATTCTTAATGATCTAAAGCAAATTATCACCCACCCTACCCATATTCCTGACTGTTGTGATGACTCTGGATCTGCTTCTCACCTCTAATCTTTGAACTGTAGCTACACAATCTCAGTCCTGATTGGTTCATCTGATCACAGTCTCATAAATGTATATATAAACCAGAATTGGTTGAACTCCTCCCATACAGATGGTGGGGTGATTGAAGCCCTCACGTTCTTCATCCTTAATGATCTAGAGCAAATCATCACCCACTCTTCCCATATTCCTGACCACAGTGACAATTCTCCTAACAATCTGGATCTGCTTTTCACCCATAATCCTCAAGCTGTAGCTACAAAATCTCACTCCCAATTGGTTCACCTGACCATGCTCTCATAAAGATATCTACTTTAAAGGCACTCCTTTCTCCGGCAGCCCCTTGTAAATGTAAATACTGGCACCTCAAGAACAATGACTGGATTTTTTTTCATACTTGATTACCATTTCATGCATTAGCAAGGTTGTGCCAGGAACAGACGAAGAAAGGGCACAATTGCTTACATCCACTCTCTAGCTGTCGTGCGTAATACACTGAAACCACAACCAAGCCTTCACAGACCTTTCCATGGTTTATCCTGGCTGCTTCACATCCCCTGGTGCAGTCCACTAACAGCACATTGGCCTGTGTATACCAAGCTGTTCCAATTCACTGTATCCTGTGCATACCATTCACCCTCTTGCATGTTAAGGCCCCAATCACTTGAAATCTTTTTCACTCCATCCTTCCATCTCCTATTTGTTCTCCCTGTTCTCCTTTTTTCCTCCACTTCCCACACATATATCCTCTTTGTCAACTTTCCTCACTCATTTTATCCATATATCCAACCCATTTCAGCACATCCTCTTCAGCTCTCAACCACACTTTTTATTACCCCACTTTTCTCTTACCTTTTTATTACTTACTCAAACCAACTCACACCAAATATTGCCCTCACACACTTCATTTCCAACACATCCACCCTCCTCTGCATAGACTCATCTATAGCCCATGCCATGCATCCAAATAATATTGTTTGTGATACTATACCTTCAAACATGCTTATCTCTCTTTTCACACATTCTTCAGCATTCCAAAACCTTCACCACCCCCTTCACACATACTATGACTCACTTCCCCTTCCTTGGTTCCATTCGTAGCCATGTCCTCCTCAAAGTATCTAAAACATTTCACTTCCTCTAATTTTCATCCATTCAAATTCACACCCCAACTAACCTGTCCCTCAAGCTTGCTAAACTTAATAACTTCACTCTTATTCACACTTACTCTCTACTTCCTCCTTTCACATACTCTTCCAACCTCAGTCACCAACTTCTCCAGTTCCTCGCTCCAATCTGTCATCAGTGCTGTGTCATAAGTATACAAATGACCGACTTCCCAAGCTCTCTCATCCCGACAAACTGCATTATCACCCCTCTTTCCAAGACTCTCACATTCTGTCTGGAATAACTTGATCTTCCTTGACTTTCCCTAGGTAGATTACTTTCTCTCCTTTCTTGATGCTTCTGCTTCTGATGAATGTATAGCAGTGGTTATTGCTGTGAGATTGGAAACACATATCCCCTCTCCCTCCATAACTACCTCTTCTTTCAAACCAAGGTTCAACCGTTACAGTTCTGAGACCATTCAGGCAAGGGGTCAAGCATATACGGTTCGGAAAAACACTTCTTCTAATTTCCATTCAACATTTATCAACGCCCATAATAACTGCAAATATGTTGAGCATGAGGCAAAGCATTTCTTTATCCTGAGGAAGTGCAACAACCTCTTCTCTTCACCTAATGACAGTCTTTCTGGTCTTTGGCTGAAGGCACTATAACAACTTTTGACACATTATCTTTCCTTCACTTTTCCATTCTGATGGTACTATAGCTGTCCCTTCCACTGACAAAGCAACTCTCTTTGGTTTTCATTTCTCTCATTTCTCTAACATTCCTTCACCTCCTCATGCTCTTCAGGCTTACCCCATTCCCCTCCCTGTAATCCTTTTTCGTACAGTCCAAAAAACGCTCTTCTCCCTGGACACAAGCAAGACTTGTAGACCTGATGGCATCCATCACACAAACAGAAAGAGCACACTTGTGGTTGTGCCTGCTTGACTGTTCTGTTTCTGTTTAAAAAGCAAAACTCTTCCTACTTCTTAGAAGCATGCATTGGTACATAACATCTCAAAGAGATGTGACCATTCTAACCCTTCTAACTAATGTCCTAATAATTTGACTTTTACCATTTCCAAATTCTGTAAATCCCTCCTCATTTCTTACATCCTCAAACATCTTGAATCTTGGAGACTTCATTCTAATCATCAATATGGCTTCCATAAGGCAAGATCCACTAGTGTTAACCTTTTCAATCTTTCAAATGTCATGTCATCACCTCTAAAAGATTTTAGAAAATCAACTTCACCCCTTTCCCTACCAGCAATGGGGTCCCTCAGGGTTCTGTCCCATCTCCCCCACTATTCCCTCCTTTTCATCAATGATAATCCTTTCTTCAAGAGAAAACAAAATGCACTCATATGCTGATGACTCAACATAGCATTCCTACACTTCCTTCCAATCTGCTCCATCCCTCTCGCCCAATATGCAGACTGTCTCAACAAAACTTCCTCTATAAGCTCGGTAGATGATACCTGGCTAAATCTGATGCCTCTAAAACCCAATATTTTGACTAGCTCTCAATCTAGAATCCCTCAAAACTTTCGTAGATTTTTAGATGGATCTGTAATGCCACAACACAATGAACATATCTGGTATCACTATAACATATACTCTATCTTGGAAATACCTAAGTCTACCTTTCAGAAACTGTTAGTCCTTATCAGATGTTGAAAATTCTTTTCTTCTGAGCAGATGCTCCATTTATACAAAGGACTGATCCATCCTTGTATGGAGCACTGCTATCAAATCTATGGTGGTTGTAGACCTAGATCCTTACTACAGAGTTGACTCTAAAGTGGTCAGACTCATCAACTTGCCTAAACTAATCTTGCAACTTGACACAATGATGGTTCACTTTCCGTATTCTATGGGTATTACATTGTTTTCTTGTTCCCAAGTGTTGGCTGCTAATTCGCCCCAACCATTAACAAGACCAAGCAATGTAAGGCAAAGTACTGCATCACATGACTGCTGTGCAGCCAATGACAACTCAAGGGTGGGCCCTTTTGATAACTGTTTCTTTCCTGACTACTTGAAGCTCTTCATGCTTTCCTAATAATTATGAACTGGCCCTCTTTAAAAGACAGGTTTTCCACTACCCTAAAAATTCTTTTAATACTTTCCCTCATCCCTTTTTTCTCCCTCTTATCAATCCTCTTTATGTTCCAATTAGGGCCCAACATTTGTCTGTGACTGGAGCCTTAAAAAAAAAAAAAAAAAAAAAAAAAAAAAAAAAAAAAAAAAAAAAGTGCCTCAAAAACAATAATATTCCAAACACAACTTGGTAGAGTGAGGAATGTGAACAAAAAGAAGAAGGGAATCCTACAAAACAAATCAGAGAAAGAGATATTATGAAAGGCAATGATCTATGAGCAATGTGAACCACAAGTAAGGAAAAAGACCAAGAGATAAACCATTAGGTAAAATCAACCATCCATATCAAGGACCATTAGGTTTAATTCAATTCTGAAAAATAATCTTTATAAAAAGAAATGGTCCAAGAGAGGGACTATTAGGGAAAAATAATCCCTTAACCAGAATGGCTGAATTCCTCCCATACAGATGGCAAAAGGACTGAAACCCTTACGTTCTCTATTCTTAATGATTTAGAGCAAATTACCTTCCACCCCACCCATGTTCCTGACCACTGCGACCACTCTCCTAATATTCTAGATTTTTTCAACCCTAGTCCATCCTGCTGTAAGTACACAATCTTGCCCTCAATTGGTTCACCTGATCACACTCTCATAAATGCATCTATTCTAAAAATACCTTCCCTTCCAGCAGCCCCTTCTAAGCGTAAATACGGGCACCTCAACAAAACTGACTGGAACAATTGATGTAACTTCTTTTCTGACTTTCCTTAGGTAAATCACTGTCTCTTATGTGATGATGCTTTTGTCTCCACCAAACGCATAGCAGAGGTTATTCTTGTGGGAATGCAAGCATTTAACCCCTCTTCCTCCAAACTATTTCCTCATTCAATCCATGGTTCAACCATTCCTGTTTTGAGGCAATTCAGGCAGGGATCAGGCATATTGGGCTTGGAAAAACTCTCCTTCCTCTAGCTCCCATTCAGATTCTCTCACTGTGCATAATCACTGCAAGCATGTTATCCATGAGGTAAAGCATTCCTTTATTCAAAGAAAATGTGTTAACCTTCCTAACATCCAGTGACAGGTCTTTCTGGTCTTCACCTAAGGGTGTCTCTAACAACTTTTGTCGCTTTACTTTTCCTTCATTTTTCTGTTCTGACAGTACTATAGCTGTCTCTCCCATAAACAAAGCAACTCTCTTTGGTTCCTGTTTCTCCTCTAACTCCACCTTGGATGACTCTAACATTCCTTCACCCCCAGATGTTCCTCTTGCTAATCCTATGCCCCTTCCTAAAATCTCTTCTACTGGCCAAAAAGCACTTCCTTCTCTGGACACAAGACAAGCAAGGTTTATGGTCCTAATGGCACACATCTCAGAGTAGTGGAGGAGCATGCCTTTGAACTTGCACCTGTGCTTGCTCATTTGTTCCATTTCTGCTTAAAAACCAAAACTTTTCTTTCTCCTTGGAAGCATGCATTAATACATTCCATCCCTAAGAAGGGTAACTGTTCTGACCCCTCAAACTTTCGTCCTATTGCTCTGACATCTACCATTTCCAAAGTCTTTGAATCCTTCTTCAACTCCCACATCCTTAAACACCTCAAAAATCAGTCTTCTTTCTGATCACCAATATGGCTTCAATAAGGTGAGATCCACTGGTGATATTCTTTCCTATCTAACTGATGTCTGGTCAACATCCCTGAAAGATTTTGTGTGTCATGTATAGTTGCTCTTGACATATCCAAAGCTTCTGACAGGGTGTGGCATCAGGGTCTCACCCGTAAGCTCCCCTCTTCTGACTTACCTTCCTCACTTTGCTCCTTCATTCAAGCTTCCTCACTGGCAGATCTATCTATGTAATTGTTGAATGATCAGCTCCCCTCACCCCCTTTCTCTATCAACGGTGGTGTCCCTCAAGGTTCTGGCTTGTCCCCTACACTTTTTCTCATTCTATTTCAATGATTTCCTTTCCTCCACAAATAATCAAATGCACTCATATGCTGATGGCTCAACACAGCATTCATCCACATCCTTCTGTTCTGCTCCCTCTTCTCTCATTCAATATGCATCTCATCTTGACAGAGCTTTCTCAATAAACTAAAACTTTTAAAGGATATATCAGTAAGGTAGACAAAATCTTGTTAAGTTTAATGCTTAATGTCTTAAGACCCAGTTTGTACTCATTCCTCTATCATAAACTCCTCAAAACCCTCATCTCTCCTTTGATGGTTCTGTAATTTCATCTCTTGTCTCAATGAACATACTTGGTATTACTGTAACATCCACTCTTTCTTGAAAACCCCACATTACAAAAATAGCTAAGTCTGCCTCTAAGAAACCAGGTGTCCTTTTTAAATGTCGAAACTTCTTTTCTTCTACACAGTTGCTCTGTTTAAACAAAGGATTGATTCATCCTTGTATGGAGTACTGCTCTCACATCTGGGGTGGTTCTAGCTCTGCATCCTTACTTGACAGAGTCAAATGTGACCTGACTTTTAAACTGTCCTAGGATAGCTTCCAAACTTGACCCCAGTGCCCTACGCAATGGTGGTGGTACAATTTCCCTCTTCTATAGGTATTACCTTAGTTTTTGCTCACGAGAGCTAGCTGCCTCTGTGCCCACAACACTAAATAGACCACACAATACTTGGCAAACTCCTGCATCACATGATTACTGTGGCCATCGGCAACTCAACTTAAGGGTGGGCTGTTTTGAAAGCTGCTTCTTTTCTTACACGTCAAAGCTTTGGAACTCTCTACCTTATCATGTCTTTCCCAATAACTATGACCTGGCACATTTTACAAGAAAGGTTTTCACTTCCTCCAAAATTCATAAATACTTTCCCTTGTCTTTTCACTTTCCATTTCATAACATTAGGACATTAGTAAAGGAGCTAGTCTGCTGTATGTATCATCCTTATGAATCGTTGCTGGAAAAACAATGACCCATGTCAAAAATCCATCAGATGTGCAAAGGACTGCATGGGGAACTACAAGGGCAAGTGAATTACCTCATGAATAATAGAATAGGATTGTTGGGAAAGGTAACAGTCCATATGAGGGAATGCCAAGACAAGCAACAATCTACGTGAAGGACTGATTTGGAGGCAAGGGTGCATGTGAGGGGTCACTTGGAAAGCCAGCAGTCTGCATGAAAGACTATATGGAAAGATAGGGGCTATTGGGAAGGTAAAAATCTGAGAAAAGGTCCATTAGAAAAGGCAAAGGTCCCTGTGAAGGACTATCAGAGAGGTACCATCTTTGCAAGAGATTGCTCAGAACACCAAGGGTCCTAAAAGACACTAATGGAATACGAATGATTATAGTTATGACCACTAAATCAGGGAGCAGTTTAAAGAAACCACTAGCTACGTAAACAGTCCTCAAGAGCATCTATAAGTGAAGCAACAGTCCTCTCTGACAGGGAACTGTCAGGCTTGGCAAACTCCTGACAGCCACAACAGAGTAGAACTTAACAAGACTGGTAATGAAACAGAAAAGTGCTGTTGCATCTCCTGTGCCTTCTACACACAAACTACTTAAAAGGATTGTTCCTGGAAAAGGCTGGAAGGAAATCCCCAATGTCATAAGCACAGACATTTCTAGTACAGTAATATGGAAATAATGAATTCACTATTATCTCCAAGCAGTAAAAAGTAAACATAGATGGATAAGGTGTAGTAACCTCAGCCTAGTTAAGAAAAGAGAAGCAAAGACTCAAAACTGTCATCCTACTGACCTCAAAACAACCAATTTCATTTCCATGTAACACAAATAGACATTCCTCACTAACTAAAACAGCCAAAGCATAGAGGCTAAGAAACAGAGTGAGGTCTTGGGCAATTAAAAACAATACTAGACATAATATCCTGGCTGATCATTACAAACTTATTGTGACTATAAATGTGAAAAGAAAAGAAAAGGAACTGCACTTGGAACTAACACAAATAAGGAGAGAAAAATGGCTGTGACTTCCAGAGCATAGGATCTATATCAATTACAATCTTATATAAGTGAAACTGACATACCACCTTGTTCCACAATTAAAGCAAAATAAAGCCTACAGAAAAAGCAAAAGTTGAAAAGTCCGCAATCATCACAAAATGATAAAATCATGATACCAGCAAGAAGGCATTCTGTTTGGATACTAATGAAGCACGAAATGAGTTAAGATTATTAGCATGATTAGTTTACATCTCTGGACTCATGTGACAAGTGGGAAAGTGATAAACATTGGGTTACAAAGGGTGAACCAGCATTCAGAGTCAGGTGGTAAGTAAAATCACAGTATACCATTGGGATCATGTCTAAGTATTATCCCCAAGAGAAGCAACTCTCACTTCCCTTGCTTGCTAGATGAAGCCTGTACTGAAGAAAGGGCACATGTGATGACAGAAGAGGAACATAAAGAGGATTCTGACAAATGAGAGCAAGAATATGCATTGCCTAAGCATTTCTAAATTAGAGGAAAAATGAAAAAGTGTATAGGGATCAAAATAACCAGACATATATTTGTTGAGGACAATGACATTCTTCTTGCTTCAAGTTATATCTTCCATTCTTTCTATGAAACAATCACCATGCAACTTTATATGTTATCATGATTACCTTATTTTGAGTTGTGCAGGTGACAAGTTTTCATAAAACGGAAACACTTCATACATCAGCAAATCCTCATCAACCCTTGCCATCAACACTGGCCTGAGGTTCCTGTTACCCATTCCAACCAGCAGCACCTAAAGTACATCAGAAGAAAACTGTTTTAGTCATTCAGATATTGTGTGCTCCTCTAACACATAAATCAATTATTGCTATATAGTAAATGTATGTAACTGCAACGAATACAAAGGAAAGTAACCTTCACACTTGCTATTTTCAATAAATCTTAAAAAACTGGAAGCAGTTCATTTAAATAGTAAATACCCAAAAGGTCTCACTGTCTGTTTTATCTATATATCTATCATCTTCAACTCCATTCCCATTTGAAGGGGTGGATCAAATGCATACACATTCTCAGTTCCCTCATACATATCCTCAATCCATGTCCTGTTTGCTACAAAGACACAGATATCCACACCAACAAAAATCTTACATTTTCATTTTGCAAATTAAGTTCATTCCCCAGGAGACTATGTTCTCCATTTAAATCTCTGCCTTGTACTTCAACAGGAATCAATCCTCTGGCATACTAAACTACATCTAGCCTACATCAGTGCTCTCTCTCTTTGTATCTAGCCAACTCTTCCTAAATTTCTCACTTCTACTAGTACCTTCAGCTTTCCTAATCATCATCATGACCAATTCATTATCTACCATCTATTCTAAAATACCATACTTTCTTAGGAGCCCTTATATTCATGTGCTTTTCTATTAGTAGCTTCATGCCATTATCCTTATAACATTTTCATTCTCTAACTCATCTTACAAATTCCAAATGTTCTAATAAAGTTTTCCACAACTCTCATTTCTACCCAACCAAAGATAGTAAAAGTACAACTTCACAATCATACATTAACTGGTGAGACTATCATCCTGCATGCTTCTTACACACACCATCCTTAATTCCACTTCAACATCAAAGGCTTTAAATAAGGACAGAATTCATCACGACACAAGGTTTTGGATGAAAAAAGATATGCATATGGTGTATGTAAAGAAAGAATGTTCTGTGTAACTTAGTGCAGTGACTTTAACGTGACAAAAATTAACAACAGCAATCATAACAGAGGGTAAAACGCATTTCTTCTCATTCACCTGGACCTTCATTCAGCCTGCAAATGTTTGACAGCCTCAAAAATTTTGTAGTTGTACCATGGTATAGCAATGTCACTGTCATCAGCTGTCTGTGAACAAAACTGTTACCTATCTGTAATAACTTTTGAAGTTTTAAGATAATTAGTTTTTCATTCCTACCTGTTTTTCCTGCTTTAAAACGATAGCTTAAAGAATTATGAAGAGAATGAAGATAAAAAGACTGATTGAGAATCTATGTATAAGAAGAGGAGGGAGCAAGGGAGAGTACCTACAATTAGATTATGCCAGAATGCTCGATAAATATTACTGTTTCTTTCCACCACTAAATACCTTACATATTTGTTACTCTGAGGTTCATCAGGGTTGATGTCAATCCCTGGTGAACTTCAAATCAATAACTATGCACAGCATGATAGCAGAAAGAAACAATTCATCAGCAAAAAAATGTGATGACTGTTACACACCAGCTCGGCCATTCTGGCAGAATCTCATTGCAGGGACACACAGGAAGGTAATCCTCCTTGTTCCCTCAGCTTCTGATATTGTAAATAGGTCCCCTGTTTATGGTGCAAGCAAGGAAGTCACTCACAGATATATTCACACCATGGACTTGATTCCTTGAACCAATATTGCTGAATCACTTACAGCTCTGTATTGAGGGGGTCCTCTCTCTTCCATACTCCTTCTGTTACTAACATAGGCATTGAAAATCACCCACTATCTATAGTCTACTTTATACTTTCTTCCTATATATGCCAAACTTCTACTTTCCTTGCTTATCCACTTATATACCTAAAGCATCTACAATAAAAGGCTAACCAACTTACATTTTTCATTTTTCATATATGTTTGGTATATTATCATATAATTATAGTATTTCTATTATACTTTGTCACTGTCTCCCACATTAACGAGGTAGCACAAGGAAACAGATGAAAGAACAGCCCAACCCATCCACATAAAAATGTATATACATACACGTCCACACACACATATACATACCTATACATTTCAACGTATACATATATATACATACACAGGCATATACATATATACACATGTACATAATTCATACTTGCTGTCTTTATTCATTCCCGTCGCCAACCCACCACACATGAAATGACAATCCCCTCCCCCCGCATGCGCACGAGGTAGCGCTAGGAAAGACGACAAAGGCCACATTTGTTCACACTCAGTCTCTAGCTGTCATGTAATAATGCACCGAAACCAAAGCTCCCTTTCCACATCCAGGCCCCACAAAACTTTCCATGGTTTACCCCTGATGCTTCACATACCCTGGTTCAATCCATTGACAGCATGTCAACCCCGGTATACAACATCGTTCAAATTCACTCTATTCCTTGCATGCCTTTCACCCTCCTGAATGTTTAGGCCCCGATCGATCAAAATCTTTTTCATTCCATCTTTCCACCCCCAATTTGGTCTCCCACTTCTCCTTGTACCCTCCACCTCTGACACATATATCCTCTTTGCCAATCTTTCCTTACTCATTCTCTCCATGTGACCAAACCATTTCAAAACATTCTCTTCTGCTCTCTCAACCACACTCTTTTTATTTCCACACACCTCTCTCACTCTTTTATTACTTACTTGATCAAACCACCTCACACCATATATTGTCCTCAAACATCTCATTTCCAACACATCCACCCTCCTCTGCACAACTCTATAAACCATGCCTCACAACCATATAACACTGTTAGAACCACTGTTCCTTCAAACATAACCATTTTCACTTTCGAAGATAATGTTCTCGCCTTCCACACATTTTTCAACAGTCCCAGAACTTTCGCCTCCTCCCCCACCCTGTGACTCACTTCCGCTTCCATGGTTCCATCTGCTGCCAAATCCACTCCCTGATATCTAAAACACTTCACTTCCTCCAGTTTTTCTCTATTCAAACTTACCTCCCTATTGACTTGTCCCTCAACCCTACTGTACCTAATAACCTTGCTCTTATTCACATTCACTCTCAGATTTCTTCTTTCACACACTTTAACAAACTCAGTCACCAGCTTCTACAGTTTCTCACATGAATCAGCCACAACTGCTGTATCATCAGCAAACAACTGACTTGCATCCCAAGCCCTCTCATCTACAACAGACTGCATACTTGCCTCTCTCTCCAAAACTCTTGCATTCACCTCCCTAACAACCCCATCCATAAACAAATTAAACAACCATGGAGACATCACGCACCCCTGCTGCAAACCAACATTCACTGAGAACCAATCACTTTCCTCTCTTCCTACTCGTACATATGCCTCACATCCTCGATAAAAACTTTTCACTACTTCAAGCAACTTTCCTCCCACACCATATATTCTTAATACCTTCCACAGAGTATGTCTATCAACTCTATCATATACCTTCTCCAGATCCATAAATGCTACAAACAAATCCACCTGCTTTTCTAAGTATTTCTCACATATATTCTTCAAAGCAAACACCTGATCCACACACCCTCTACCACGTCTGAAACCACACTGCTCTTCCCCAATCTGATGCTCTGTACATGCTTTCACCCTCTCAATTAATACCTTCCCATACACTTTCCCAGGAATACTCAACAAACTTATACCTCTGTAATTTGAGCACTCACCTTTATCCCTTTTTTAATAAATTCCACTGCAATACCATCCAAACCTGCTGCCTTGCCGGCTTTCATCTTCCGCAAAGCTTTTACTACCTCTTCTCTGTTTACCAAATCATTTTCCCTAACACTCTCACTTTGCACACCACCTCGACCAAAACACCCTATATCTGCCACTCTATCATCTAACACATTCAACAAACCTTCAAAATACTCACTCCATCTCCTCACATATCCACTACATGTTATCATCTCCCCATTAGCCCCCTTCACCGATGTTCCCATTTGTTATCTTGTCTTACGCACTTTATTTATCTCCTTCCAAAACATCTTTTTATTCTCCCTAAAATTTAATGATACTCTCACCCCAACTCTCATTTGCCCTCTTTTTCAACACATGTACCTTTCTCTTGGCCTCCTGCCTCTTTGTTTCATACATCTCCCAGTCATTTGCACTATTTCCCAGCAAAACTCGCCCAAATGCCTCTCTCTTCTCTTTCACTTATAATTTTACTTCTTCATCCCACCACTCACTACCATTTCTAAACTGCCCACCTCCCATGCTTCTCATGCCACAAGCATCTTTTGTGTAAGCCATCACTGCTTCCCTAAATACCTCCCATTCCTTCCTCCACTTCCCTTACGTCCTTTGTTTTCAAGTTTTTCCATTCTGCACTCAGTCTCTCCTGGTACTTCCTCACACAAGTCTCCTTCCCAGGCTCACTTACTCTCACCACTCTCTTCTACCCAACATTTTCTCTTCTTTTCTGAAAACCTCTACAAATCTTCACCGTCGCCTCCACAAGATCACGATCAGACATCCCTCCAGTTGCACCTCTCAGCACATTAATATCCAAAAGTCTCTCTTTTGTGCGCCTATCAATTAACACGTAATCCAATAATGCTCTCTGGCCATCTCTCCTACTTACATACGTATACTTATGTATATCTCTCTTTTAAAACCAGGCATTCCCAATCACCCGTCCTTTTTCAGCACACAAATCTACAAGCTCTTCACAATTTCCATTTACAACACTGAACACCCCATGTACACCAATTATTCCTTCAACTGCCACATTACTCACCTTTGCATTCAAATCACCCATCATTATAACTCGTTCTTGCGCATCAAAACTACTAACACACTCACTCAGCTGCTCCCAAAACACTTACCTCTCATGTATGTGGGTGGGTTGGGCCATTCTTTCGTCTATTTCCTTGCACTACCTTGATAACGCAGGAGACAGCAACTTTGTATAATAATAAAAAAAAATATTAAAGTATGATTTTCCATAGGTTTACTATTAATTTATCAAATAAATTATGTTATTCAGAAAAATAGACCCACCTCATGGATGACAGGAACATTCTCCAAAGCGTTTGGGATCTGGGGAGCCGCTGCATTTAGGCTACTGTCTGACAATACTCTATGACCTGGAAAAATATATTTCATTCATTTGGAAAGGAGACTTTCTAATAAAATGTTAATAATGGTAAGAAAATCAGCAGAGTATCAAAAGGTAGCTATACAGTGCAACACTCACCAACCCAAAAGTTTCTGACAGCATATGAAAGTCTGAAATCTGGGAGCGTGTAAAGTTCAAGATTGCCGTTCTCACGCACTCCAACTAACCAATATGTTGGGCGAACATCCTTTTGCCATTTCTTCCACCTGTGATATATAAAAAAGGCATCACAGTCTAAAAATTACAATCACTACAAGAAAAAGAGGTGGTGTGTATGTGATTTGATTTGCGGCAGGGGTGCATGATGTCTCCATGGTTGTTTAATTTGTTTATGGATGGGGTTGTTAGGGAGGTGAAGGCAAGAGTTTTGGAGAGAGGAGCAAGTATGCAGTCTATTGTGGATGAGATAGCTTGGGAAGCGAGTCAGTTGTTGTTCGCTGATGATACAGCGCTGATGGCTGATTTGGGTGAGAAATTGCAGAAGCTGGTGACTGAATTTGGTAAAGTGTGTAAGAAGAAAGCTGAGGGTAAATGTGAATAAGAGCAAGGTTATTAGGTACAGTAGGGTTGAGGGACAAGTCAACTGGGAGGTAAGTTTGAATAGAGAAAAACTGGAGGAAGTGAAGTGTTTTAGATATCTGGGAGTGGATTTGGCAGCGGATGGAACCATGGAAGCGGAAGTGAGTCATAGGGTGGGGGAGGGGGCGAAAGTTCTGGGAGTGTTGAAGAATGTGTGGAAGTCGAGAACATTATCTTGGAAAGCAAAACCGGGTATGTTTGATCCTAGGAATAGTGGTTCCAATAATGTTATATGGTTGCGATACGTGGGCTGTAGATAGAGTTGTGCGGAGGAGGGTGGATGTGCTGGAAATGAGATGTTTGAGGACAATATGTGGTGTGAGGTGGTTTGATCGAGTAAGTAATGAAAGGGTAAGCGAGATGTGTGGTTATAAAAAGAGTGTGATTGAAAGAGCAGAAGAGGGTGTTTTGAAATGGTTTGGTCACATGGAGAGAATGAGTGAGGAAAGATTGACAAAGAGGATATATGTGTCAGAGGTGGAGGGAACGAGGAGAAGCGGGAGACTAAATTGGAGATGGAAAGATGGAGTGAAAAAATTTTTGAGTGATCGGGGCCTGACCATGCAGGAGGGTGAAAGGCGTGCAAGAAATAGAGTGAATTGGAACAATGTGGTATACTGGGGTCGACGTGCTGTCGTGAAGCATGTGAAGCATCTGGGGTAAACCATGGAAAGTTTTGTGGGGCCTGGATGTGGAAAGGGAGCTGTGGTTTTGGGGCAATATACATGACAGCCCATACATGCACATATACATGCATATACACATCAACATCCACACTAATACATATATCGAAGTCTGTTAAATTGAGGGTTTATTAAAAAATGACATTCAGGCCCCAAGCCTTAGACTGAATGCTCAAGGCCTGAACATGCAGGGGGTGATGGAGAGGGCACAGGATGGAGATAGGTGGAGCAATGTGGTATACAGGGGGTGCTGCTCTGTCAAGAAACTGAATCTGAGTTAAAGAAACAGCTGTGGGAAACCATGGAATGGTCTGTGGGGCCTGGTTATAGATAGGGGCTTCGGTTTTGTTGCATTTCACAAAAGCTAGAGAATGTATGGGAATGAAAAAGGCCTTTGTTTGTCTGTTCCTAATGCAACCTTATTAAAAGGGGAAACAGTGAATAAGAAGGAAAAAAATAAAAATATTGTAATAATTTCTCAAAGGAAAACATCTGAAAAATGAAAAGTACTTACCAATTATTCTGGTTCTTTTCCTGGCTGGCTTGTGGGTCAAAGGTCTTTGGAGGATCAAATACTGAGATGTCTGCATTGCCATAGAGCATTTCATCCTCATCATCTAATTCCCTAAAAAGACAAAGACAGGTATTAATGTAGTTTTCAGAATCATTCTTTTCTACTTTTGCAACAGGTGTCCCCATCATATCTCTCAGCAAATAAATACCAAATTATCCTAAATAATGTCTGATAGTCAAAAAACTACCAAGCAAATATTCTTGGTGTCCTGCAAAAATAAGGTATAATGCAAAATATTAGCCCCAGCTGTTATGTAGCCACAGTCAACTTTTCCAATAAATCAATCAGCTAGAAACGGGATCACTTTTTCCCTATGCCAAATAAATCTATGACCACTGCTGCCTATTCAGAACCCCTGAAAGACAAATAACACCATAAAAAATTCTGAAGAAAAAAATGGATGATCTGAATTATACACACAGAATGTGCATCAGTACTGGTCACCATTCATATCTACATAAGCCTTTCCCAAATGCCCATAGCCAAGATAGATACTTAGTCGAAGCAAAGTTGAGACCTCCTTCTCTTACGTTAGGTCCTCAACAGAGCTAACTTTGCCATTCAAGAACTATTTCAATACATCTTTCCCCTATTATTCACAAGTGATGCATCACTATTCAAGATAAGAGTAAAGTGAATCCATGTATGGAGTCCTTAACAGCATATGAGAAAAACAGTAATGCATTCCAGACACCTCCTGTAGTCTATCTTTTTTCTCACTCTCTTTCTCACATACAAAAAAAAAAATAAATGAGTAAATATTATTAATTTTCATTTCATTATACTTTGTCGCTATCTCCTGCGACAATATAAATACCTATACATGTATAGGTAGGAGCAAAGCTATTCATATATTTTATACTTTGTCGCTGTCTCCCGCGTTAAGAGGTGGCGCAAGGAAACAGAAGAATGGTCCAATCCACACACACACACGTATATACATACACGTCCACACAGGCACATATACATACCTATGCATTTTAAAGTATACATATACATACACAGACATATACATATATACACATGTAAATAATTCACACTTGCTGTTCATATTCATTCCTGCCGCCACCCCACCACACATGAAATAGCATCTCCCCTCCCCCTACAAGGTAGCGCTAGGAAAGGACAAAAGGCCACATTCGTTCATACTCAGTCTCTCCCCGTCATGTGTAATGCTCCGAAACCACAACTCCCTTTCCACATCATGGCCCCACAAAACTTTCCAGGGTTTACCCCAGATGCTTCAAATGCCTTGGATCAATCCATTGACAGCACGTCAACCCAAGTATACCACATCATTTCAATTCACTCTAATCCATGTGCGCCTTTCACCCTCCTGTATGTTTGGGCCCCAATCGCTCAAAATCTTTTTCACTCCATCTTTCCACCTCCAATTTGGTCTCCCACTTCTTCTCATTCCCTCCACTTTTGACACATATATCCTCTTTGTCAATATTTCCTCACTCATTCTCTCTTTGTAACCATACCATTTCAATACACCCTCTTCTGCTCTCTCAACCACACTCTTTTTATTACCACACATCTCGCTCACCCTTTCATTACTTACTCGATCAAACCACCACCTCACACCACATATTGTCCTCAAACATCTCATTTCCACCCTCCTCCAAACAAACCTATCTATAGGCCATGCCTCAATACCATATAATATTGTTGGAACCACTATTCCTTCAAACATAACCATTTTTGCTCTCCGAGATAATGTTCTCGCCTTCCACACATTCTTCAACACTCCCAGAACCTTCGCCCCCTCCCCTACCCTGTTGACTCACTTCCGCTTCCATGGTTCCATCTGCTGCCAAATCCACTCCCAGATATCTAAAACACTTCACTTCCTCCAGTTTTTCTCCATTCAAACTCACCTCCTAATTTACTTGTCCCTCAACCCTACTGTACCAAATATTTAACCTTGTGCTTTTTCACATTCACTCTCAGCTTTCTTCTTTCACACACTTTACCAAACTCAGTCACCAGCTTCTGCAGTTTCTCACACGAATCAGCCACCAGTGCTGTATCATCAGCAAACAACAACTGACTCACTTCCCAAGCCCTCTCATCTGCAACAGACTGCATACTTGCCCTTCTTTCCAAAACTTTTGCATTCACCTTCCTAACAACCCTATCCATATACAAATCAAACAACCATGGAGACATCATGCATCCTTCTGAAAACCGACATTCACTGGGAACCAATCACTTTCCTCTCTTCCTACTCGTACATAAACCTTACATCCTCGATAAAAACTTTTCACTGCCTCTAGCAGCTTACCTCCCACACCATATACTCTTAATACCTTCCACAGAGCATCTCTATCAACTCTTATCATATGCCTTCTCCAGACCCATAAATGCTACATACAAATCCATTTGCTTTTCTAAGTACTTCTCACATACATTCTTCAAAGCAAACACCTGATCCACACATCCTCTACCACTTCTGAAATCACACTGCTCTTCCCCAATCTGATGCTCTGTACATGCCTTCACCCTCTCAATCAATACCCTCCCACATAATTTTCCAGGAATACTCAAAAAACTTATACCTCTGTAATTTGAACACACACCTTTATCCCCTTTGCCTTTGTACAATGGCACTATGCATGTATTCTGCCAATCCTCATGCACTTAACCATGATCCATACATACACTGAATATCCTCACCAACCAGTCAACAACACAGTCACCCCCTTTTTCAATAAATTCCACTGCAATACCATCCAAACCCATTGCCTTGTCGGCTTTCATCTTCAGCAAAGCTTTCACTACCTTTTCTTTGTTCATCAAATCATTCTCCCTGGCCCTCTCACTTTGCACACCACCTCGACCAAAACACCCTATATCTGCCACTTGATCATCAAACAAATTCAACAAACCTCCATAATACTCACTCCATCTCCCTCTCACTTCACCATTACTTGCTATTACCTCCCCATTTGCCCCCTTCACCGACGTTCCCATTTGTTCTCTTTAAGCACTTTATTTACCTTCTTCCAAAACGTCTTTTTATTCTCCCTAAAATTTAATGATACTCTCTCACCCCAACTCTAATTTGCCCTCTTTTTCACCTCTTGCACCTTTCTCTTGACGTCCTGCCACTTTCTTTTATACATCTCCCAGTCACTTGCACTACTTCCCTGCAAAAATTGTCCAAATGCCTATCTCTTCTCTTTCACCAACAATCTTACTTCTTCATCCTACCACTCACAACCCTTTCTAATCTTCTCACCTCCTACCTTTCTCATGCCACAAGCATCTTTTGGGCAAGCCATCACTGCTTCCCTAAATACATCCCATTCCTCCCCCACTCCCCTTACGTCATTTGCTCTCACCTTTTCCATTCTGAGCTCAATCTCTCCAGATACTTCCTCACACAAGTCTCCTTTCCAAGCTCACTTACTATCACCACTCTCTTCACTCCAACATTCTCTCTTCTTTCCTGAAAACCTTAACATATCTTCACCTTCGCCTCCACAAGATAATGATCAGATATCCCTCCAGTTGCCCCTCTCAGCATATCAACATCCAAAAGTCTCTCTTTCACGCACCTATCAATTAACACTTAATCCAATCTATGAATATATAAATAAACAAATGAAGTAAAGTTGTTGGTGAAAGAGGAAAGTGAGGCATTCGGACTATACTTGCATGGAAGGAGTGCAAATAACTGGTAGATGTACAAGAGAAAGTAGCAGGAGGTCAACAGAAAGGTGCAAGGGATGAAAAAGAGGACAAATGAGAGTTGGGGTGAGAGAATATCCTCAAACACTAGGGAGGATAAAAAGGTGTTTTGGAAAAGTAAATAACCTGCATACGACAAGAAAACAAATGGGAACAATGGTGAACGGGGCAAGGGGGGAAGTGATAACTGGTAGTGATGAAGTGAGAAGGAGATGGAATGAGTATTTTGAAAGATTGTTGAATGTGTCCAATGATAGAATGGCAGATGTAGGGAGTTTTGGTTGGGGTGGTGTGCAAAGTGAGTGAGTCAGAGAGACTAGTTTGGTAAAGAGAGAAGAGGTGGTGAAAGCCTTGCGGAAGATGAAATCTGGCAAGGTGGCTTTGGATGGTACTGCAGTTGAATTTATCAAAAAAGGGGGTGACTGTGTTGTTGATTGGTTTATGAGAATATTCAATGTATGCATGGATCATGGTGAAGTGCCTGAGGACTGGCAGAATGCATGTATAGTGTCACTGTACAAAGGCAAAGGGGATAGAAAAAAATTTCAAACTACAGAGACATGAGTTTGTTGAGTATTCCTGGAAAAGTGTATGGGAGGGTATTGACTGAGAGGGTAAAGACATGTACAGAGAATCAGACTGGGAAGGAGCAGTGTGGTTTTAGAAGTGGTAGAGGATGTGTGGATCAGGTATTTACTTTGAAGAACATATGTGACAAATACTTAAAAAAATTGATGGATTTGTATGAAGAATTAATGGATCTGGAAAAGGCATATGATAATGATGATAGAGATACTTTGTGGAAGGCCTTAAGAATATATGGTATGGGAGGTAAGCTGCTGAAAGCACTGAGTTTTTATCAAGTGTGTAATGCATGTGTACCAGTAGGAGTGGAGAGTGATTAGTTCCAACTGAAAGTTGGTCTATGGCAGGGGTGTGTGATGTCCCTATGGTTGTTTAATTTGTTTAGGAAGGGTGGTTAGGGAGGTAAATGCAATAGTTTTGGATAGAGAGGGGAGAGTGTGCAGTATGTTGGGGATGAGAAGGCCTGGGAAGTGAGTCAATTGTAATTCACTGATAATACAGTGGAAGATTTGAGTGAGAAAGTGCAGAAGTTGTTGACAGTTTGGAAAAGTGTGTGAAAGGAGAAAGTTGAGAGTAAATGTGAACAAGAGCAAAGATAATAGGTTCAGCGGGGTTGAAGGACAAGTTAGTTGGAATGTGAGTTTGAATGGAGAAAAACTGGAGGAAGTGAAGTGTTTTACGATATCTGGGAATGGACTTGGCAGTGAATGGAACCATGGAAGCAGAAGTGAGCCATCGGATGGTGGAGGGGGTAAAGGTTCTGGAAGCAATGAAGAATGTATGGAATGAGAGAGAACGTTATCTTGGAAAGCAAAAATGGGTATGTTTGAAGGAATAGTAGTTCCACTCACAACCCTTTCTAATCTGCCCACATCCCACCTTTCTCATGCCACATGTTTCTCTTGCACATGCCATCACTGCTTCCCTAAATACATCCCATTCCTCACCCACTCCCCTCATTTCATTTGCTCTCATCTTTTGCAATTCTGCACTCAATCTTTCCTGGTGTTTCTTCACACGTCTCCTTTCCAAGCCCACTTACTCTCACCACCCTCTTCTGCCCTACATTTTCTCCTCTTTTTTGAAAACCTTTACAAATCTTCACCATAACCTGTGCAAGACAGTGATCAGACATCCCACCAGCTGCCCTCTCAGCATATTATCATCCAAAAGTGTCTCTTTTACATGTCTATCAATCAATATGCTATCTAATAACGCTCACTGACCATCTCTCCTATTGACATACATATACTTCCACATCCTTACTTGGCGCAGTTGAGCCGAAAGCAGTCCAACTCAACAACTCCCCAAGACTAACTTCAAAACTTGACCCACTTGCCCTACGCTAAAATGTTGGTTCACATTCCCTCTTATGTCAGTACTATTTCATTTTTTGCTCCTGAGATTTTCTCTGCCCATCTCTCTATTAACCACTCTTCCATCTCATTAATCCTCCAAGCATTAGCTTTCTCCAATCATCCCTCTCTGTATGCCACAATATTATTATCCTCTCCCTGTTTTAAGCATATTCTGAACACTGCTCTCTCGCCCTGTCTGCAAGTTACCCTGCCACCCAGGTTTGAACCTAAGGTATGCTTCTGGCCACTGCTTCCCACTTTATATATGAAGACCAGCCACTTAAGGAGAGACCATTATGATACTCATTTCCTCAAACAGATAAGAAGTGAAATTCTCTTCTTCCTTTCGTCTCTCCCTCTTCCTATAATCTTTCTGCCTTTACCAGTCAGGTCTACAAAACTAGCTGAGCCCTGATAATTTCTACATTCTTTCCCTCTTACTATGTTTCCTTCCACCTGAGGTAGCCTTGACTGGGGCATGTTTTGCCAGTCATTTTGGGCATTATGTTTATTAAATATCCAATATGGGAATACAATATTAATGATTTTGCTCTGTACTGAAACTGTAATGCATGGAAAAAATAGTGACAAATCATGTAAATTTTGTCTGACAAACAGAGTCTGGATTACAAGGACAAAAGTATATTTATTGTTGATGAAATAGTACCATGCAAGGGTAAGACAATTATAAGTCTATAAAATACCATCGGCTGAGGTACATTTTTAGAATATCTTTTTACAAACCAAGTGTAACCATTCGCAAAAAAGATAAAGTATCATTCTCAAACCTATAATCATCCCTAAACATAACTCTCATGCAGACTAATTACTAGATTTGGGTTATTCAGTGTATGTACAAAACGATATAAGTAATGCAAACAGCATGTAAATGATATATCAATTCTCTTATCATTAACACATTCCAATTTACAAGAGACAGATCAAGTACATGCAGCCATGCATCTTCTATAGGAACCAGCTCAAGCCCCAAAGGACAGCAAATGGCAGAGATGCCTAATTCCCAGTAGTGAACTTACTACCTTGCATGTAACTGTAAAGCATGTAATTACTAACCATATGGAGATTTACTGCTAATAAAAACTTTTGGATTTACAGAACATAAACTTGGCCAGACAAAGTAACAGAGTAAAATGAACATTTGAAAAATAATAAGATGAAGCATTAACAATAACATAAATGAAGTAACACTAAAACCTCTCCTTTATTAGGATTCACATTTGCTATGATAAAAAAAAAATCTAAGAAGAAAACCTCACTATGTCATTTGCAGTTAACTAACACCTGTTTTCAATGTTCATAATCATTAAATGACATGCATCATTTCATAACCTATGTATGTATCTATCTGTATCCCTGAAGCCTGTTCCCTTCTGGAACTCCCTCCAGGAAGTGGCCATGGCAATAGAGTCTCCATAACTACTGAGCTCCAGTGTCACTTCTTAGCCATTAGTGCCTCACCCTTAAGAGGACTCTAGCAGTGTGCAAGTCTAGCGCAGTGTTTGCAGAGGCCCCTACCTAATGTTCCTACTGACTACCTCTACTCTACCTAATGTTCCTGCCTAATGTTCCTACCAACAACTTCTACCTAATGTTTCTATCAAAAGCTCCTACCTACTACCTGTTGCTCCTGCCATTTTGCCAAAAGGCAGAGCTAGCACATAGCACTCACAAAAGGAAAATCTAGAGTTGTGAAGACTGAGTTGTGTGAGCTGAGTATTGTGAAGTGTTATGCATGACAAGGAGAGATTGCATGTTTTGGACAGAATGTCAGTAGTCCAGATGTAGGTGAGTCAAAAAGAAAAGACAGCTACCTGGGTCAGAAGAGTGCAAATTAACAACCACTGAAGTGCTGGCTCACTACACAGCTGTTATCAATAACCCTCCTGATACCCAGGAACATACTACTAGTAATATACCTCCCTTGTTGTTGGCTGCCTACCAACTACTACCTACTTGTAATGTCCGGGACTTTGTTTCCACGTTCATATACATCACTGTAAAACATTTATATTATCATATCTATCCCTTGTAATCCAATTAACCCTGCAATCATATGGCTAACTTCTCATGAACTCACTTCTTAATATCTGCATCTGATCTGAAGATCTTTGGGTCCTTTTCTCTGTCTTGTGGATACTGAGTTGTGAATAAACCAGAGACATCACAGTATGCACAAATTGTCTGCAGGGGATATTTCTGAAAATTGGAGAGTAGAAAATATTTAAACATTGTTAACGTAAAAATGTGTTTTATAGTCCTAAAAAGAGAAAAAACAAGGAACATACTTGAAATGAGACAAATGAATAAATGTAAACATAAAGACCAGTAAAACAAGGTGGTATACATAAGCGAAAAAACATTAGTGGATGATGGCCCTAAAATCATTAATGAGCACTAAAAGGAGCACTTGCTTTGAAATATGATCAGCTGGATGGTTGAAGAAATTCAATATTAATAAAAGCACAGTAATGAGGATGGGACACAGTGAAAGAAAATTTCAACTGGAATACCATCTCACATTGAATAACTATAGTAATCTGTGCAGGATGTAGTACTGGACGCAGACACAGTAGAACTTTAGGAGAACTGTGAATGAGACAAATTTGTCTGCTGGTAAATATCAGAACCACAGTAAAGTGCTTGACATGGATATGTTCAGCAAACTATTCATAGCATACAATAGGGCCAAAACTAGAATAAGCTTACAGAGTTTGGTTACTTCACTTAACAATTTTGCTGCTCATATGAATCAGTAAACAGTTCCTTCTGTCATTTGAAATCCCAGCTGATGTCTGATTCCACTAGTTACTCAAAGATGTCACTAGCAGCCTACTGACATAGCAGAAAAAAAAACTCAACCACAGATCATTCACAAATGGCACATGTGTTTCGACTTAGCAAGACAACATTCTGGAGCATCCACTGTTGTACAATACATATGATACAATGGGCAACTGATGAAGAGGAATTCTTCTAAACTTAATAATTTGCTCTTGAAGTAAAACAAGAAGAGAAAGGTAAATATATAGACAGAGAATCTAGAAATAAAATGAATGTTTGAGGCATTCTTTAGAAAATAGAAAATAAAAAAATTGGTAATGAAGTGAACAATAATAAGACTGTTCCTATCACTAATATATCTTTACACTGGCCCACAGGAATTCTGTTACGTTCATATAACCCATTTAACCGTGAACTCATTTAGATGGCAATCATGCCACACAATGCAGCTACAGAAAATAATGACTGAATCATTTGTTTTAAGTTTTATGAGTTACACAAGTGCCTACTGTCAGTAACCATCATGTTAAAGATAATGAAGCAAATCTCGTCAGCTTTAGAATTAACAATTACTGGAGTACTAATATTATAGTTTTGGAGATAAAAACCTTATCTGTTCATTTATTCATGTAAAAAAGTTCTGCCTCCATAAGTAATACAAATGTGAGTATGGTGCTTAGTGTATACAGTATGAACTTACATCTGAAGAGAAGCCACAGTAGCAACATCAAACATGCAGTGCTATGTTGCATGATTGGAACAACGGCTTACACAAAACATAATATCTTAATCTCCAAACAGGTCTTCAATCACTCTTTAAACTCCACAGACAGGCACCTAGCTCACACCCTCCCCCCAACACCAATGACATCAAAACATAAGCAACACACAAACTAAATGCCCTCAGAACTCAAATTGGCACTAGATTTGGACTTCAGAAAGGATCCCTCAACATCTTATACATATAATTCATCCACTCCACTATGCCTCACCAGCCTGGTCTTTCACCTTAAAAGCAAATATAACAATCCTGCAAACCACACAAAATAGTTTGTTTGTAGTGCTGAAGGCTCCACCCATGGAGAAAAGTCCACATCAAGGCCGAGCCTTAACTGAAATATAGAGAGGTTAATGAAAGGGGTATAGAAAAGAGAGGAAAGTATTTCTGGTTTCTGGAAGAAGTAAAAACTAAGTATTTCTGCTTTCTGGAAGAAGTAAAAACTGTCATCTAAAATGTGCCAGGTCATACTTATTGGGAAAGACATGAGAGGGTAGTGAATTCCAAACCTTTGAGGAGTGGAAAAAAGCAGTTATCAACATGGCCCAACCTTGAGTTGCCAACAACCACAAAGTAATCATGTGATGCAGCAGCTGCCAAGTATTGTGTGGTCTACCTAAATGGTGAGGGCACACAAGCAACCAGTTCTCAGGAGCTAAAACCAAAGGAATACCTATAAAAGAAGGAAAATGAACCAACATTGTGCCGAAATGCAAGCGGGTCAGGTTTTGAAGTCAGCCTAAGAGAGTTTATAAGTCAGACTGCTTTTGACTAAACTCTGTCAGGTAGAGATGCAAAGCTAAAACCACCCCAGGTGTAAGAGCAGTACTCCATACGAGAATGGATAATTCCTTTGCGTAAATGGTATAAGTGGAGCAACTGTTTGCATAAAAAAGAAATTTCCACAACTATACAGGCTCCCCATTTTCTTAAAGGCAGACTTAACTATTTCCATGTGTGGTTTCCAAGACAGAGTGGATGTTACAGTAATATCAAATATGTTCATCGAGTCAAGAGGAGGAATTACAGAACTGTCAAAGGAGAGAGGAGAGTTGTGAGGAATTTTTGATAGAAAGATGGGCAAAAACTGGGTCTTGGAGGCATTAAACTTAACCAGATTACACCTGCCCCACTAAGATTTCTTGTCAAAGTCAAAATTCACTAAAGAACCTGTGTCAAGATGAGATGCAGATTGAGTGAAAGAAGGAGCAGAACTGAAGAATATGGAAGAATGCAGTGTTGAGTCATCAATTTAAGAATGCATTTGGTTATTTGTGGAAGATAGGAAATTGTTGATGAAAAGAAGATACAGTGTAGAAGCCTGTACAGAACCTCGAGGGAACAATTGTTGCTGGAATAAGGGGATAGGCTGATCTATTAACAACCATGGAGACATAACAACCAGAGAGGAAGCAAGATATGAGGGAGCAAAGTGAAGGAGGGAAGCCAAAAGAGAAAAGCTTTGAGATGAGACCCCAGTGCCACACCATCAAAAGCTTTGGATATATTAAGGTCAACTACATAGGATTCCCTAAAATCTTTGAGAGATGAAAACCAGACATAGTTAGGTAGGAAAGAATATCACCCAGTAATCTCACTTTATGGAACCCATACTGGTGCTCAGAGAGAAGGCTGAGATTCAAGATGTCTGAGGATGTAAGAGCTGAAGAGGAATTCACACACTTGGAAATAGTAGGAGTCAAAGCAACAGGATGATAAGGGAGTTAGAATAGTCATCCTTCTTAGGGATGGGATGTATCTACACATACAGGTTGTACCTCTTTAATCCAGCAACCTTGGGACCTGGCCATTGCCGGACCATAGAAAATGCCACAAAACAAAAACTGACCCCCTTAAAAGCCCTCAGGTGAACGCTCTTACCAATAACCTTCAGCTCATTTTTATGTAATCATGCAGCATTGCTGCAGCCAAGAATTTTGTTACCCTATCTTTGGAATCCTACCCATAGATGGAGACTCCTCAAAATCTTGTGCAAGCATTTTTCTTAGCATATGATGCCAATACAGAGCAGATTCATCAGCATTATACACTTGTTTTAGGGCTTCAAGAATGAACACAATTAGCTCGACTGCAGTGTAAAAAAAATTCTGGTACCTTAGCGCTGCTAACAACGCTGTCCTCGTGGAAGACCCACAAACTAATGGCAGAAGATTCAAAACATGCCACACAATGTGTGCTGCCAGACCAGAGAGCGCCGGACTAAGGATGTACAACCTGTACTTCCAAGAAAAAAGGGGAATGTTCTGGGTTTTAAACAGAAAGAGAATGGACGAGCAAGTACAGGTGCAAGGTCAGAGGCACACTCTTTAAGTGAATGGGTATGATGTCATCAGTACTATAAGCCTTGCTTGTGTTCAGAGAGATAGGAAATCATCAAACAGTTCTTAACGAGATTATGGGAAGGGGCACAGGATTAGTAAGAGGAGCAACATGGTGTGAAGAAATGTCAAAGTCATCCAAGGTAGAGTTAGAGAAGAAACAGGAACCAAAGAGATTTGCTTTGTCTACAGGAGAGACAGATACAGCAGTCAGAATAAAAAAGTGACAAAGACGTGCAATCACAGAAGCTGTTAGCAATACCCTTAACTAAAGGCTAAAAAGAACTATCAGTGGAAGATGAGGAGAGGTTATCACACTTCCTTTGAATAAAGAAATTTCTTGTCTCATGGATAATATACTTTCAATGATTACAGGGAGCTATAAATGCTAAACTGGAGTCATAGGAAGAGAGTTTTTCAAGCACAATATGCCTGATCCCTTACCTGAATGGCCTTGGAACAGGAGCAGTTGAAACATGGACTGGAAGAAAAGATCCTCTTGGAGGAACACTCAGAACAATTACTGGCTGCCCAGCAACAGCAAATACTCAACACCCACAACAATGAAACATAGATTTTCCCAATACAGTCCTATCTCAACATGCTCAGCATTCAGTTCTATGCAACAGCACTAGACCTCCCCCACTCAAACCAATCTATAACTACCACCCAACACTTAAGTAAAAATAAAAAGCTTACCTGTCTCACACTTAAGTAACCTCAACTAACAGATACTCCATACCCCAATAAATATAACACTGAAAAAACATTCAGAAAAGTCCCTTCTCAACAACTGGGGTTATGTTCCTGGAAGACCCCAAGGTTGTCAAAACTGTGGTAGGCATGGGGAATGGGGGGAGGTTCTTTATGATTTACCTGTAAGCCTTTTTACATTTTGCACATCAATCTGTGAGTTTCTGGAATCTTCCATTATCACAAATAGCCTAGATAGGACCCACTTGTCTGTTGGTTTGAATTTTGTATTCCTTTGTATTATGAGTGTATGGAACAACAGCCATCAGATTGTTGGAGGAGAGAATATGATAAACCACTCACAGCCAGACCATCTTTGGCCTATACTAGCCTATGTATGATTTGGTATGGAATGATTTGTAGATATCCTGGATGCAGTAGAGTCTGATGAACTCATTGAGCTAGAAAGTGCAGATGAAAAAGAGTAAAGTGAATCAGAAGACAGTGACAGCCTTGACACTGATGATCCAGATGCCACACAATGGAAAATGCACGCAGACATGGGAGATCAGCTACCAGTGCCTATACATACAGCATTGCCAGAAGGTGGAATAATAACTATGCCCTGTTCCTTCATTTTTTTCTGAGAAATAACCTATTTTCTCTATAAAGTCCCTCATTCTATATAATACAAAAATGTAAAAAATACAATGAGGGCTTACACAAGTAAATAAAAGAATACAGTTTGATACCACCTTCCAAGAAAGATCTCTGTATCTTTTGAATAAGTATTAATGGTAATATGCATTCACAAAAAACAGACATGCAGAAAAATGGATTAGTGTTAATGCAAACAATTAACCCAAATGTGTTATTGTCACAAAAGTGAAAAAGAAAGATTGTAAAAAGGGAAAAACCCACAATACTCATACATCTGGCAGCATTAATGGGAATGTCCCCTCATACACAAACTTTGACCCTTGCACAAGATTATGAGATGAGCTACTGGATGATATTCATATTGTAATCAGGGATTAGAATGCTCTGATTTCCAGTCAAATTATGAAATAATTAGCCATTCGATTTATTGAAATCCCATCACACATAAAGGTATCTTTATATCTCCAGACAGTTGAGGTAAATAGGTTGATGATACGTACTAGTTACTCTCCCTTAAGAGGTATTTTCAAAGGTATTCTTCAAGGCAAATGCCCAATCCTTAAATCTTTTACCTCTCCTAAAACCAAACAGCTCCTCCCAGTCAAATGTTCATGCATGACACATCTATCTTTATTACAACTCTCCCATATATCTTATCAGGTATTGTCAACATACAGCAATTTAAAGACTCATTTTTGTTCCCCTCCCATTTTATAAGAACCTATATGTATGGCTACTTATCAAATAAACATGAAAAATATGAAACACCAAAAAATTAAAACAACATACACCAGCATTTATTGGCTTGCTGGTGGTAAGTTTCGGTGGTAATGTCCGGGCTGTAACCAAAGTGAAGATCATCAAGGTACCATCATTGGCTAAGACTGCTAAGTAGGGATCGGCCAAAGTTGCAGCCACAAGGGGAGAGCCAACATCTACAGGGACATGCTGGATTTGTGCCGTACCCTCCAGAAGTCTTACACCACCACTTGTTACCTGAGAAAGGAAATAGTACAATCTCATGAAAAACACATCTTTAGAATCATCTGACCAAGAAATACACAGCAATGGAAAGTCTACTTGTACACTTTTAATGATCTATCCACAGTATATCATAAATACCATGTCCTGTGCTCAAAGCAAGGTAATTTATGCAAGATCTTCCCTAAATATTTTTGTCAACCATCAACACCCCTCTTAATGATAAAGACCAATCAACAGTACTTGACATATATCAAAACATCTAACATGAAATTGGGGTATCTCATAACTGAGGCAAAAGCAAAGTGCATGCATCAGATGGCATATAAAAACCAAGGAACATATTGCATCCACGGTTGTTCAGTTTTAACACTTTTCCAACCTTGAGAGAAATCCCTCATAGAGCTGTCAATGCTAACATTTGTGTTCTAAACATCAACAAATATTCTTTTCATACATATTCACCATTTCCCACATTAGCGAGGTAGCATTAAGAATGGAGGACTCAACCAAACAGGGAAAATCTTCACTTGGCCTCATACTCTAATCCTTCTTTTGGAAAAGTCAACAGTGGAGGGGAGGATTTCCAGCTCCCAACTCCCTCCCCTTTCAGTCTCCTTTAACTACACCCGGGGAATACGTGGGAAGTATTCTTTCTCCCCTATCCCCAGGAATAACAAATTTATTATCTATACATTTATTATACTTGATAGCCATTTCCTGCATCAGTGAGGTATCACCAGGAAGACAAAGAATGACCCATCCACTCACATACACATATGTATACATAAATGCCCATACATGCACATATACATACATATACGCAGGGAGTGCTCATCCTTCTTGAAGGCTCAGGTTGGGGTGTCTAAATGTGTGTGGATGTAACAAAGATGAGAAAAAAGGAGAGATAGGTAGTACGTTTGACGAAAAGAACCTGGATGTTTTGGCTCTGAGTGAAACGAAGCTCAAGGGTAAAGGGGAAGAATGGTTTGGGAATGTCTTGGAAGTAAAGTCAGGGGTTAGTGAGATGACAAGAGCAAGGGAAGGAGTAGCATTACTCCTGAAACAGGAGTGGTGGGAGTATGTGATAGAGTGTAAGAAAGTAAACTCTAGATTGATATGGGTAAAACTGAAAGTTGATGGAGGGAGATGGGTGATTATTGGTGCATATGCACCTGGGCATGAGAAGAAAGATCATGAGAGGCAAGTGTTTTGGGAGTAGCTGAGTGAGTGTGTTAGTAGTTTTGATGCACAAGACCGGGTTATAGTGATGGGTGATTTGAATGCAAAGGTGAGTAATGTGGCAGTTGAGGAAATAATTGGTGTACATGGGGTGTTCAGTATTGTAAATGGAAATGGTGAAGAGCTTGTAGATTTATGTGCTGAAAAAGGACCGGTGATTGGGAATACCTGGTTTAAAAAGAGAGATACACATAAGTATACGTATGTAAGTAGGAGAGATGGCCAGAGAGCATTATTGGATTACATGTTAATTGATAGGCGTGCGAAAGAGAGACTTTTGGATGTTAATGTGCTGAGAGGTGCAACTGGAGGGATGTCTGATTATTATCTTGTGGAGGCGAAGGTAAAGATTTGTAGAGGTTTTCAGAAAAGAAGAGAAAATGTTGGGGTGAAAAGAGTGGTGAGAGTAAGTGAGCTTGGGAAGGAGACTTGTGTGAGGAAGTACCAGGAGAGACTGAGTACAGAATGGAAAAAGGTGAGAACAAAGGAGGTAAGGGGAGTGGGGGAGGAATGGGATGTATTTAGGGAAGCAGTGATGGCTTACGCAAAAGATGCTTGTGGCATGAGAAGCGTGGGAGGTGGGCAGATTAGAAAGGGTAGTGAGTGGTGGGATGAAGAAGTAAGATTATTAGTGAAAGAGAAGAGAGAGGCATTTGGACAATTTTTGCAGGGAAATAATGCAAATGACTAGGAGATATATAAAAAAAAGAGGCAGGAGGTCAAGAGAAAGGTGCAAGAGGTGAAAAGGAGGGCAAATGAGAGTTGGGGTGAGAGAGTATCATTAAATTTTAGGGAGAATAAAAAGATGTTTTGGAAGGAGGTAAATAAAGTGCATAAGACAAGGGAACAAATGGGAACTTCAGCGAAGGGGGATAATGGGGAGGTGATAACAAGTAGTGCTGATGCGAGGAGATGGACTGAGTATTTTGAAGGTTTGTTGAATGTGTTTGATAATAGAGTGGCAGATATAGGTTGTTTTGGTCGAGGTGGTGTGCAAAGTGAAAGGGTTAGGGAAAATGATTTGGTAAACAGAGAAGAGGTAGTAAGAGCTTTGCGGAAGATGAAAGCCGGCAAAGCAGCGGGTTTGGATGGTATTGCAGTGGAATTCATTAAAAAAGGGGGTGACGGTATTGTTGATTGGTTGGTAAGGTTATTTAATGTATGTATGACTCATGGTGAGGTGCCTGAGGATTGGCGGAATGCTTACATAGTGCCATTGTACAAAGGCAAAGGGGATAAAAGTGAGAGCTCAAATTACAGAGGTATAAGTTTGTTGAGTATTCTTGGGAAATTTATCTGGGAGGGTATTGATTGAGAGGGTGAAGGCATGTACAGAGCATCAGATTGGGGAAGAGCAGTGTGGTTTCAGAAGTGGTAGAGGATGTGTGGATCAGGTGTTTGCTTTAAGGAATGCATGTGAGAAATACTTAGAAAAGCAAATGGATTTGTATGTAGCATTTATGGATCTGGAGAAGGCATATGATAGAGGTGATAGAGATGCTCTGTGGAAGGTATTAAGAATATATGGTGAGAGAGGCAAGTTGTTAGAAGCAGTGAAAAGTTTTTATCAAGGATGTAAGGCATGTGTACGGGCAGGAAGAGAGGAAAGTGATTGGTTTTCAGTGAATGTCGGTTTGTGGCAGGGGTGCATGATGTCTCCATGGTTGTTTAATTTGTTTATGGATGGGGTTGTTAGGGAGGTGAATGCAAGAGTTTTGGAAAGAGGGGCAAATATGCAGTCTGTTGTGGATGAGAGGGCTTGGGAAACTAGTCAGTTGATGTTTGCTGATGATACAGCACTGGTGGTTGATTCAGGTGAGAAACTGCAGAAGCTGGAGACTGATTTGGTAAAGTGTGTGAAAGAAGAAAGCTGAGAGTAAATGTGAATAAGAGCAATGTTATTAGGTACAATAGGGTTGAGGGTCAAGTCAACTGGGAGGTAAGTTTGAATGGAGAAAAACTGGAGGAAGTGAAGTGTTTTAGAAACCTGGGAGTGGATTTGGCAGCGAATGAAACCATGGAAGTGGAAGTGAGCCACAGGGTGGGGGAGGGGGCAAAAGTTCTGCAAGCATTGAAAAATGTGTAGAAGATGAGAACATTATCTCGGTAAGCAAAAATGGGTATGTTTGAAGGAATAGTGGTTCCAACTATGATATATGGTTGCAAAGCATGGTCTATAGATAGAATTGTGTGGAGTAAGATGGATGTGTTGGAAACGAGATGTTTGAGGACAAAATGTGGTGTGAGGTGGTTTGATCAAGTAAGTAATGAAAGGGTAAGAAAGGTGTGGTAATAAAAAGAGTGTGGTTGAGAGAGCAAAAGGGGGTGTTTTGAAATGGATTGGTCACATGGAGAGAATGAGTGAGGAAAGATTGACAAAGAAGATATATGTGTCAGAGGTGGAGGGAACGAGGAGAAGTGGGAGACCAAACTGGACGTGGAAAGATGGAGTGAAAAAGATTTTGAGCGATCAGGGCCTGAACATGCAGGAGGGTGAAAGGTGTGCAAGGAATAGAGAGAATTGGAATGATGTGGTATACTGAGGTTGATGTACTGTCAATGGATTGAACCAGGGGATGTGAAGCGTCTGGGGTAAACCATGGAAAGTTTTGTGGGGCCTAGATGTGGAAAGGGAGCTGTGGTTTTGATGCATCATACATGACAGCTAGAGACTGAGTGAACGAATGTGGCCTTTGTTGTCTTTTCCTAGCACTACCTTGCGTGCATGCATGGGGAGTGGGTTGTCATTTCATGTGTGGCAGGGTGGCGACAGGAATGAATAAAGGCAGCAAGTATAAATCATGTACATGTGTATATATGCGTAAGTATATATATGTATACGTTGAAAGGTATAGGTATGTATTTGTGAGTGTGTGGACGTGTATGTATATACATGTGTATGTGTGTGGGTTGGGCCATTCTTTTGTCTGTTCCCTTGTGCTACCTCGCTAATGCAGGAGACAGCAACAAAGTATAATAAACAAATGAATATACATAGATTGTGAGGTAGATAAATAGATAGATAAATAGATTATGAGGTAGATAAATAGACAGATAGAGAGGAGTGTGTGAAAAAAGAAAGCTGAGAGTACCTAAGAAAAAAGTAAGATTCAGAGGTAAAGCAGTGAAGCAAAAAATGATTATTTGAATGGAGAGGATCTAGAGGATGAAAAGTGCTTAAATAAAACCATAAGTGGATGTAGAAGCACATGGAATCATGGAAGCTGAAGCAAACTATAAGTGGATGTAGTAGCACATGGAATCATGGAGGCTGAAGAAAGTTATTGGGGGAAAGAGGAGCTAAAGTCCTACAGAAGTAAATGGAAGGACCATATGGCATAACTAGATGGAATGAAGAGCGAACTGTGAGGGTGTATGGCAGGGGATACAAAGGGCACATGGAAAGGTATATAAGGGAAAATATGGGTATATTCTAAAGGTACAGTGGTCTCAGCAGCATTGATTGGATGTAAGGTTTGGGCCTTGAATGGAAATGAAAAGGGGGTAGGGGGGTAGATTAGATGTGTTGGAAATGAAATACTCACAGACAGTATGTGATAGGAGACTTGCTCTTGTAAGGAATAAGAAAGCCAAAGAAAGGTGTGGTGATCAACTCAGCCTAATTGCAATGAATGACCTGGGTGTGCTGACATATTTCAAGAATATAGAAAGGATGAGCAAAGAGAGAATGAGTAAGAAGATCTATGTGTATGAACTAGAGGAAGCAAGGGGAAGGGAGATTAAAAAGCAGATGGAAGGGAGAAGTGAAGAAGACTCTAGGATATTAAGGACGTTCCTAAACATGCAGGAGGGGAAAGGAATACTGTAGATAGAATGGAATGCATCAATCTGGCTTATGAAAGGGAGGAAATGGGCTGAACAAAGGCATATGATGCAGTCAAGATAAACTACCAAGTAGCCTGTGGTGTGTGTCTGTTGATGGAAGGCTTTGGTTTCAGTTCACTGTAAGTGAGGTAGAGAGTAGATGCATGCAAATGATTCCAATGATTATCTGTTTCTAAATTGCCCTGCTTTGGAAGGAGAGGCAAAAATGCATAAAAAAAGGAAATAATAATGGGATTGAATGTCCTTTTCTCACCTGCACAATGTATCTGTTATTGCCGACATTGCCAGCAAAGACAGTTCTTGAGGTGGTGTTGAAGCCTGATTCTTCTAGTTCATTAATCTCCTCCTCAGTACGTAATATAAGGGAAGAATCAGCTCGAGAAAGAATAAGAAATGAGTGATCCTGGAGACCGCCCTCTCTTCTCCGTCGCTCATCTGCTTTGCCCACAAGTGTCCACATGTCCTCAACATCAGGCAGGTCGAAGGTTGTTAAAACCTGTCCAAAGATGACTTTTGTTAGTTTTGTTACTTTTTATTGTTCTTAAAACACTGCAAAGGCTTTTAATTATAAAAGACTCTAATTCATTATCCATATTCTTTATAATTAATCGCTGGGAGATGGTGATTAAGTATAATAAATGTAGCATTTATGGATCTGGAGAAGGCACATGATAAGGATGACAGAGATGCTTTGTGGAAGGTTCTAAAGAGTGTATGGTGTGGGAGGTAAGTTGCTAGAAGCAGTAAAAAGTTTTACCAAGGATGCAAGGCATGTGTATGAGTAGAAAGAGAGGAAAGTAATTGGTTCTCAGTGAATGTCAGTTTGCAGCAGGGGTGCATGATGTTTCCATGGTTGTTTAATTTGTTTATAGATGGGGTGGTTTGGGAGGTGAATGAAAGAGTTTTGGAGAGAGGGGCAAGTAATACAGTCTGTTCTGGAGGAGAGGGCTTGGGAAGTGAGTCAGTTGTTGTTCAATGATGATACAGCATTGGTGGTTGATTCAGGTGAGAAACTGCAAAAGTTGGTGACAGTTTGGTAAAGCGTGTGAAAGAAGGAAGTTAAGAGTAAATGTGAATAAATGTGAATACGAGCAAGGTTATTAGGTTCAGTAGGGTTAAGGGGCAACTTAATTGGGAGGTAAGTTTGACTGTAGAAAAACTGGAGGAAGTGAAGTGTTTTAGATATCTGGGAGTGGACTTAGCGGCAGATGGAGCCATGGGAGTGTAAGTGAGTCACAAGGAGGGGGAGGGGGCAAACGTTCTGGGAACATTGAAGAATGTGTGGAAAGTGAGAATGTTATCTCGGAGAGCAAGAATGGGGTATGTTTGAAGAAATAATGGTCCCAACAATGTTATATGGTTGCGAGGCATGGGCTATAGATAGGGTTGTGCAGAGGAGGGTGGATATGTTGGAAATGAAATGTTTGAGGACAATATGTGGTGTGAGGTGGTTTCATCAAGTAAGTAATGAAAGGGTAAAAGAGATGTGTGGTAATAAAAAGAGTGTGGTTGAGAGAGCAGAAGTTGTGTTGAAATGGTTTGGACACAGAGAGAATGAGTGAGGAAAGATTGACAAAGAGTATACATGTGTCAGAGGTGGAGGGAAGGAGCAGAGGGAGGCCAAACTGGAGGTGGAAAGATGGAGTGAAAAAGATTCTGAGCAATCAGGGCATAAACATACAGGAAAGTGGTATACTGGGGTTGACATGCTGTCAATGGATTGAACCAGGACACATGAAGTGTCTGGGGTAAACCATGGAAAGGTCTGTGGGGCCTGGATGTGGAAAGGGAGCTGTGGTTTCAGCTAGAGACCGAGTGGAATGAATGTGACCTTTTTTCCTGGCACTGCCTCGCTGGAGGGGGAGGGGGGAATGCTATTTCATGTGTGGCGGGGTGGCGACGGGAATGGATGAAGGCAGCAAGTATGGACATGTACATGAGTATATATGTATATGTCTGTGTATGTACATGTATGTATACATTGGCTGATTCGGGTGAGAAACTGCAGAAGCTGGTGACTGAGTTAGCCAAAGTGTGTGAAAGAAGAAAGCTGAGAGTAAATGTGAATAAGAGCAAGGTTATTAGGTACAGTAAGGTGGAGGGACAAGTCAATTGGGAGGTAAGTTTGAATGAAGAAAAACTGGAGGATGTGAAGTGTTTTAGATATCTGGGAGTGGATTTGGCAGCGAATGGAACCATGGAAGCAGAAGTGAGTCACAGGGTGGGGAGGGGGCAAAAGTTCTGGGAGTGTTGAAGAATGTATGAAAGGTGAGAACATTATCTCCGAAAGCAAAAATGGCTATGTTTGAAGGAATAGTGGTTCCAACAATGTTATAAGGATGTGAGGCATGGGCTATAGATAGGGTTGTGCGGAGGAGGGTGGATGTGTTGGAAATGAGATGGTTGAGGACAATATGTGGTGTGAAGTGGTTTGATCAAGTAAGTAATGAAAGGGTAAGAGAGATGTGTGGTAATAAAAAGAGAGTGGTTGAGAGAGCAGAAGAGGGTGTACTGAAATGGTTTGGCCACATGGAGAGAATGAGTGAGGAAAGATTAACAAAGAGGATATATGTGTCAGAGGTGGAGGGAACGAGAAGTGGAAGACCAAATTGGGGGTGGAGGGATGGAGTGAAAATGATTTTGAGCAACTGGGGCCTGGACATGCAAGAGGGTGAAAGGCATGCAAGGAATAGAGTGAATTGGAACGATGTAGTATACCGGGGTCAACATGCTGTCAATGGATTGAACCAGGGCATGTGAAGCGTCAGGGGTAAACCATGGAAAGTTTTGTGGGGCCTGGATGTGGAAAGGGAGCTGTGGTTTCGGTGTATTATACGTGACAGCTAAGGACTGAGTGTGAATAAATGTGGCTTTTGTTGTCTTTTCCTAGTGCTACCTCACACACACATCATTTCATGTGTGGCGGGGTGACGACGGGAATGAATAAGGGCAGACAGTATGAATTATGTACGTGCATATATGTATATGTCTGTGTGTGTATATATATGTATACGTTGAGATGTATAGGTATGTATATGTGCATGTGTGGACGTGTATGTATATACAGGTGTATGTGGGTGGGTTGGGCCATTCTTTCGTCTGTTTCCTTGCGCTATCTTGCTAACACAGGAGACAGCGACAAAGCAAAATATATAAATAAATAAATATTCATTCATTTATTTATATATTTTGCTTTGTCGCTGTCTCCCGCGTTAGTGTGTGTGTATGTGCACATGAGTGAGTGGGTTATTCTTCATCTGTTTCCTGGCGCTACCTCGCTGACGTGGGAAACAGTGATTAAGGATAATGAATAATAATACTTTTGATCTTACACTATAAAAATCCAGAATCAAATTATAATGGAATATATCGTGAAACTCTGTCAACCATGTCCTGACTCCACACAAACAGCTACCACAACGAAAATTAAAACATTGGTGGCCATTTTTGTCCTTTCCATTTACCTGTGGCTTAATAGATCTCTGAAGGATGGATAAGGCTCCATTCTTGCCATGGCCTGAGGTAGTCACAAGCTCCACACAAGGATCTACTGAGTTGTCATACTCTTCACTAAGGAAAGCAGGCTCTCCCATTGCCACATCACCACAGGGACCAATATTCAATAAACTGTCCATCACCTGTGGGAAAATCTCATTTCAAACACGGTAGACACAAAAATTTACGTTTACAATAAGTTCTACATTGGCACTACATTTCAGGGCAGTCTTCCACACAATTCTAAACAAGCTGAGACAGATTCCAAGTTTCACATCTTAATAAGGCTTTTCTTTACAATCCGAGAGGACAATAACAGCTATTCCATTCAAATGTATCCTATCTCTGCATTAGGATAGGCATGAGACACCTTGCTTTCTTATGTTCTATCTATCTATCAAGTTATTCCCATCCACAAAGGTCATATCAAATGCATACAAGAATGCATATCTCTTGGGGGAATAAATTTTGGAGAACTGCAGTCTCCAGACCCAGTTCAGAAGGCTGGGAAAAAGAAGGGATGCCCAAATTCTTGAGGAAAACTTTCTAAAGACCAACTAGCTTGGAAAAAACATTTCAAACTCATTCAACCATATTTCTTTCTCAGATTTCCTTTACAAAGCCATATCTACTTTGTTTTCCAATGCATCTACATTCAACTTTCTATTTTTGCATATTCTACGATACTTATCATCTTTTTCTGTGATTTGCTAATTTAACTTTAATCATAGATCAACCACAAGCAATAAATATTCTTTTACACAGTAACTAACAAAGCACAGGATAAAAGCATGACCAAGCTGTGGCTAAAGTATATGAAAGATAAGATTATGAATACCAAAAAATAAAGATTCACATGAACTCATCAGGTGTGTGTAGAACTGACTCATAAACACTGCAGACATTCATGATCATTTTCCAATCCTAGCTTTCACATTCTTCAGTAAAAGCCTTAAAAGTAAAACTTATATAATAAGTTTCACACATACAAGAGAAAATGACCACCATCACATTGTCTTCAAAAGATTACCTCAAAGTTGTATGATGCTAATTGGACAGTTGAAGTATCTTCATGCCCATATACCTCCAGGGCATCATCATCCCTAATATCATCAACATTACTGGCAATCCAATCACCTGCAAATAAAATCATATCAATTTCAAGTGGACGAATGCTGGAGCACTTACACATGGTCACCAAAATTTAACAGGACATCAGGCACACTCTAAGAGATATGGGAACAAATCATTAGCCATCCACAGTTATGCACAAAGTTAATAAAACTACATATCCCTCTAACTTCAAAGACTCTTACTATATATGGAATGAAAGATGCAGCAGAGGGTGTTTCCATAATAACACCTATTCAATTTGTTCTAATAAAACACAGTAAAGAAATCTTTCAGTTGCCATACACCAGCATGTAATCTAATGCATCTAGAGGAAACCTGATCTATACACCTGGCCCCTCATATTAAAGAATCCTTAATTTCTAGTTTAAACTTCTGGTTGCAACTACTCTAGATATAAAGTGTGCTCAGTGCAGCAATTTTCAAAAAATCAAAAATAAAATTGAGTTAATCTTTCTCGTTACCATTAAAAAAAAATCTACTCAAAATTAATGTGTGAAAGACAAGAGGATAAATGGGAACTTCACTGAAGGGGCAAAAGATGAAGAGATAACAGGTAGTGATGAAGTAAGGAGATTGCGTGAGTATCTTGAAGCATTGTTAAATGTGTTTGATGACAGAGTGGCAGATGTATGGTGTTTTGGTTGTGAAAGGGTTAAGAAGAGTGGTTTGGTGAAGAGAAAAGAGGTGGTGAAAGCCTTGTGGAAGATGAAATGTGGCAAGGCAGCGGGAGTGAATGGCACTGCAGTTGAATTTATTATGAAAGGGGGTAACTGTGTTGTTGACTGGTTGATAAAAATATCTAATGTAGGTAAGGATCATGGTGAAGTGCCTGAGGACTGGCACTTCAACTCTGTTCAAACTACAGAGGTATAAGATTATTAAGTATATCTGGTAAGTGGTATAAGAGGGTATTGATTGAGAGGGGGAAGACAGGTACAAAGCATAAATTTGGAGAGGAGCAGTGTGGTTTCACAAGTGACAGTGAATGTGTGGATCAGGTGTTTGCTTTGAAGAATGCAAGTGAGAAATACTTAGGAATAGTTCCCAGTGAAAGTGGGCCTGCAACAAGGGTAAGTGATGTCACCATGGTTGTTGTTCATGGGTGGGGTGGTTAGAGAGGTAAACATAAGAGTCATGGAGAGAGGGGAGAGTATGCAGTCTGGTGGGGATAAGAGGGCCTGGGGAGTGAGTCAATTGTTGTTCACTGATGGTAAAGGACTGATGGCTGATTCGAGTTAGAAACTGCAGAAGTTAGTGACTGAGTTTGGAAAAAAAAAAGTGAAAGGAGAAAGTTGAGTAAATGTGAATAAGAGCAAGGTTATAATGTTTAGCAGCACTGAGGGACAAATAATTTGGGATGTAAGTTTAAATGGATAGAGATGCTCTGTGGAAGGTATTAAGAATATATGGTGTGGGAGGCAAGTTGTTAGAAGCAGTGAAAAGTTTTTATCGAGGATGTAAGGCATGTGTACGTGTAGGAAGAGAGGAAAGTGATTGGTTCTCAGTGAATGTAGGTTTGCGGCAGGGGTGTGTGATGTCTCCATGGTTGTTTAATTTGTTTATGGATGGGGTTGTTAGGGAGGTGAATGCAAGAGTTTTGGAAAGAGGGGCAAGTATGAAGTATTGTTGGGGATGAGAGAGCTTGGGAAGTGAGTCAGTTGTTGTTCGCTGATGATACAGCGCTGGTGGCTGATTCATGTGAGAAACTGCAGAAGCTGGTGACTGAGTTTGGTAAAGTGTGTGAAAGAAGAAAGTTAAGAGTAAATGTGAATAAGAGCAAGGTTATTAGGTACAGTAGGGTTGAGGGTCAAGTCAACTGGGAGGTGAGTTTGAATGGAGAAAAACTGGAGGAAGTGGAGTGTTTTAGATATCTGGGAGTGGATCTGGCAGCGGATGGAACCATGGAAGCGGAAGTGGATCATAGGGTGGGGGAGGGGGCGAAAATTCTGGGAGCCTTGAAGAATGTGTGGAAGTCGAGAACATTATCTCGGAAAGCAAAAATGGGTATGTTTGAAGGAATAGTGGTTCCAACAATGTTGTATGGATGCGAGGTGTGGGCTATGGATAGAGTTGTGCGCAGGAGGATGGATGTGCTGGAAATGAGATGTTTGAGGACAATATGTGGTGTGAGGTGGTTTGATCGAGTAAGTAACGTAAGGGTAAGAGAGATGTGTGGAAATAAAAAGAGCGTGGTTGAGAGAGCAGAAGAGGGTGTTTTAAAATGGTTCGGGCACATGGAGAGAATGAGTGAGGAAAGATTGACCAAGAGAATATATGTGTCGGAGGTGGAGGGAACGAGGAGAAGAGGGAGACCAAATTGGAGGTGGAAAGATGGAGTGAAAAAGATTTTGTGTGATTGGGGCCTGAACATGCAGGAGGGTGAAAGGAGGGCAAGGAATAGAGTGAATTGGAGCGATGTGGTATACCGGGGTTGACGTACTGTCAGTGGATTGAATCAAGGCATGTGAAGCGTCTGGGGTAAACCACGGAAAGCTGTGTAGGTATGTATATTTGCGTGTGTGGACGTATGTATATACATGTGTATGGGGATGGGTTGGGCCATTTCTTTCGTCTGTTTCCTTGCGCTACCTCGCAAACGCGGGAGACAGCGGAAAAAAAAAAAAAAAAAAAAAGTTTAAATGGAGAAAAACTGGAGGAAATGAAGTGTTTTAGATATCTAGGAGTGGACATGACAGCAAATGGAACCATGGAAATGGAAGTGAGTCATAGGGTGGGGAGGGGGCAAAGGTTCTGGGAGCAATAAGAATGTGAGGAAAGGGAGAACGTTATCTCGAAGAGTGAAAATGAGTGTTTGAAGGAATAGTAGTTCCAACAATATTATATATGGTTGTGAGGCATAGGCTATAGATAGGGTTGTAGGAGGGTGGATATCTATTTCCTGCATGTCAAAGAAGGTGACTGAAAGGGACAGGAATGGGAGGTTGGAAACCCCCATCTTCTTGTATTTCAATTTCTAAAATAGGAAATTGAAGGAGCCAGGCAAGGAGTGCTTACCCTCCTCAAAGGCCCAGGGCAGGAAGTCTACATGTGTATGGATGTAACCAGGGTGAGAAAGAGGATAGATAGGTAGTTTGAGGAGAGATCCCTGGATGTTCTGGCTGAGTGAAACAAAGCTCTGGGGGAGGGGAGGCAGTATCTCAGGAGTTGTGGGAGAGTGTGATACAATGTAAGGAAAGAAATTCTACATTAATGTGGGTAAAACTGAAAGTGGATTGTGAGAGATAATGATCAATAGTGCTTATGCACCTGGACATGAGAGGAAAGATCAAGAGAGGCAAGTGTTTTAGGAACAGCTGAGTGTGTCAGCAGTTTTGATGTAAGAGACTGGGTATTATTGATGGGTGAGTGTGTCAGCAGTTTTGATGTAAGAGACTGGGTATTATTGATGGGGGATTTAAATGCGAAGATAAGGTCAGTGGTTATGAGGATGACAATGACATTCTAGGAAACAATGCAAGAAAAGACACTCCAGGCAGGACACTCATTAGCAAGGATGAAAAGGCTGCTCCAAGGTTCAAGATTGCCTAAGATTACTTGACCCTTCAAGTGGGAGGGAATGCTTCAGGAGATTTTAAACTTAAGTATATGCAAGCATTTCCCACAAAAAAATCCCTGGGCTCCATTACCCATGACTAGGAAACAGATAATGAATCTTAAAATTCACAGTCACAGAAACAATCCAAACTACCCTCCTCCCTCCTAGTAACCACCACTACACTCCACCATCACATTAAGCCTTCATAACCACATTTTCTGGTAAGTTTTCAATACACATCACCAAAACTAGTGATTCCAAACATTAAAAAATGATGGCCAATGAATGCTGATTCAAAATACTCATGGCTCACCTCCCATTTCCCATTTTTATATTAGGCTATTTATGCAAAGTATATATATTCACTTATCAATTATACTTAACCACCATCTCTTGCGTTAGTAAGGTAGTGCAAGGAAACAGATGAGGAATGGCCCAACCCACCCACATACACATGTATATACATAAACGCCCACACATGAACATATATATACTTATATATTTCAACGTATTCATACATATACATACACAGACATACACACATGTACATATCCATACTTGCTGCCTTCATCCATTCCTGCTGCCACCCTACCACACACAAAATAGCATCCCCCCCCAGCGAGGCAGCACCAGGAACAGACAAAAAAGACCACATTCGTTCACACTCAGTCTCTAGCTGTCATGTGTAATGCACCCAAACCACAGCTCCCTTTCCACATCCAGGCCATACAAAATTTTCCATGGTTTACCCTAGACACTTCACATGCCCTGGTTCAATCCACTGACAGCATGTCCACCCTGGTATACCACATCGTTGCAATTCACTCTACTTCTTGCACGCATTTAACCATCCTGTAAGTTCAGGCCCCAATCACTCAAAATCTTTTTCACTCCACCTTTCCACCTCCAATTTGGTCTCCCACTTCTTCTTCCCTCCACCTCTGACACATATATCTTCTTTGTCAAACTTTTCTTACTCATTCTCTCCATGTGTCCAAACCATTTCAACACACCCTCTTCTGCTCATTCTATTACCACATCTTTCTTACTCTTTCATTACTTATTTGATCAAACCACATCACACCACATATTGTCCTCGAACATTTCATTTCCAACACATCCACCCTTCTCGGCACAACCCTATCTATAGCCCATGCCTCGCAACCATCCAACATTGTTAGAACCACTATTCCTTCAAGCATACCCATTTTTGCTCTCCGAGATAACGTTCTCGCCTTCCACACATTCTTCAACACTACCAGAACCTTCACTCCCTCCCCCACCCTGTGACTCACTTCCGCTTCCATGGTTCCATCTGCTGCTAAGTCCACTCCCAGATATCTAAAACACTTAACTTCCTCCAGTTTTTCTCCATTCAAACTTATCTCCCAATAAACTTGTCCCTTAACCCTACTGAACCTAATAACCTTGCCCTTATTCACATTCACTCTCAGCTTTCTTCTTTCATACACTTCACCAAACTCACCCACCAGCTTCTGCAGTTTCTCACCTAAATTAGCCACCAGTGCTGTATCATCAGTGAACAACGACTGATTCACTTCCCAAGTCCTCTCATCCACAACAGACTGCATACTTGCCCCTCTCTCCAAAACTCTTCTATTCACATCCCTAACAACCCAATCCATAAACAAATTAAACAACCATGGAGACATCACGTACCCCTGCCGCAAACTGACATTAACTGGGAACCAATCACTTTCCTCTCTTCGTACTCATACGCATGCCTTACATCCTTGGTAAAAACTTTTCACTGCTTCTAGCAACTTACCTCCCACACCATATACTCTTAAAACCTTCCACAAAGCATCTCTATCCACCCTATCATATGCCTTCTCACACATCCTCTACCACTTCTGAAACCACACTGCTCTTCCCTAATATGACGATCTGTACATGTCTTTACCCTCTCAATCAATACCCTCCCATATAATTTCCCAGGAATACTCAATAAACTTAAGCCCCAGTAATTTGAACACTCACCTTTATCCCCTTTGCCTTTGTGCAATGGCACAATACATGCATTCCGCAAATCCTCAGGCACTTCACCATGATCCATACATACAATGAATATCCTTACCAACCAATCAACAACACAGTCACACCCTTTTTAAATAAATTCCATTGCTGGCTTTCATCTTCTGCAAAGCTTTCACTACCTCTTCTCTGTTCACCAAACCATTCTCCCTAACCCTCTCACATCGCACACCCCATCCAAAACACCCTATATCTGCCACTCTATCATCAAACACATTCAGCAAACCCTTAAAATATTCACTCCATCTCCTTCTTACTTCAACACTACATGTTATTACCTTCCCCATTTACCCCTTTCACTGATGTTCCCATTTGTTCTCTTTTTTTTTTTTTTTTTTTTTTTTTTTTTTTTTTTTTTTTTACTTTGTCGCTGTATCCCGCGTTTGCGAGGTAGCGCAAGGAAACAGACGAAAGAAATGGCCCAACCCCCCCCCCCCATACACATGTACATACACACGTCCACACACGCGAATATACATACCTACACAGCTTTCCATGGTTTACCCCAGACGCTTCACATGCCTTGATTCAATCCACTGACAGCACGTCAACCCCTGTATACCACATCGCTCCAATTCACTCTATTCCTTGCCCTCCTTTCACCCTCCTGCATGTTCAGGCCCCGATCACACAAAATCTTTTTCACTCCATCTTTCCACCTCCAATTTGGTCTCCCTCTTCTCCTCGTTCCCTCCACCTCCGACACATATATCCTCTTGGTCAATCTTTCCTCACTCATTCTCTCCATGTGCCCAAACCATTTCAAAACACCCTCTTCTGCTCTCTCAACCACGCTCTTTTTATTTCCACACATCTCTCTTACCCTTACGTTACTTACTCGATCAAACCACCTCACACCACACATTGTCCTCAAACATCTCATTTCCAGCACATCCATCCTCCTGCGCACAACTCTATCCATAGCCCACGCCTCGCAACCATACAACATTGTTGGAACCACTATTCCTTCAAACATACCCATTTTTGCTTTCCGAGATAATGTTCTCGACTTCCACACATTTTTCAAGGCTCCCAAAATTTTTGCCCCCTCCCCCACCCTATGATCCACTTCCGCTTCCATGGTTCCATCCGCTGACAGATCCACTCCCAGATATCTAAAACACTTCACTTCCTCCAGTTTTTCTCCATTCAAACTCACCTCCCAATTGACTTGACCCTCAACCCTACTGTACCTAATAACCTTGCTCTTATTCACATTTACTCTTAACTTTCTTCTTCCACACACTTTACCAAACTCAGTCACCAGCTTCTGCAGTTTCTCACATGAATCAGCCACCAGCGCTGTATCATCAGCGAACAACAACTGACTCACTTCCCAAGCTCTCTCATCCCCAACAGACTTCATACTTGCCCCTCTTTCCAGGACTCTTGCATTTACCTCCCTAACAACCCCATCCATAAACAAATTAAACAACCATGGAGACATCACACACCCCTGCCAAAAACCTACATTCACTGAGAACCAATCACTTTCCTCTCTTCCTACACGTACACATGCCTTACATCCTCGATAAAAACTTTTCACTGCTTCTAACAACTTGCCTCCCACACCATATATTCTTAATACCTTCCACAGAGCATCTCTATCAACTCTATCATATGCCTTCTCCAGATCCATAAATGCTACATACAAATCCATTTGCTTTTCTAAGTATTTCTCACATACATTCTTCAAAGCAAACACCTGATCCACACATCCTCTACCACTTCTGAAACCGCACTGCTCTTCCCCAATCTGATGCTCTGTACATGCCTTCACCCTCTCAATCAATACCCTCCCATATAATTTACCAGGAATACTCAACAAACTTATACCTCTGTAATTTGAGCACTCACTCTTATCCCCTTTGCCTTTGTACAATGGCACTATGCACTATGAGTATTTTGAAGGTCTGTTGAACGTGTCTGATGACAGAGTGGCAGATATAGGGTGTTTTGGTCGAGGTGGTGTGCAAAGTGAGAGGGTTAGGGAAAATGATTCGGTAAACAGAGAAGAGGTAGTAAAAGCTTTGCGGAAGATGAAAGCCGGCAAGGCAGCAGGTTTGGATGGTATTGCAGTGGAATTTATTAAGAAAGGGGGTGACTGTATTGTTGACTGGTTGGTAAGGTTATTTAATGTATGTATGACTCATGGTGAGGTGCCTGAGGATTGGCGGAATGCGTGCATTTGTTCTCTTGTCTTACGCAATTCATTACCTCCTTCCAAAACATCTTTATTCTTAAAATTTAATTATACTCTCTCACCCCAATTCTCATTTGACCTCTTTTTCACCTCTTGCACCTTTCTCTTGACCTCCTGCCACTTTCTTTTATACATCTCCCAGTCATTTGTACCACTTCCCTGCAAAAATCATCCAAACGCCTCTCTCTTCTCTTTCACTAACTATCTTACTTCATCCACCATTCACTACCTTTTCTAATCTGCCCACCTCCCACCTTTCTCATGCCACAATTCATTTTTGAGCAAGCCATCGCTGCTTCCCTAAATATATCCCATTTCTCCCCCACTCCCCTTACATCATTGACTCTCACCTTTTGCCATTCTGCACGTAATCTCTCCTGCTACTTCCTTACGCAAGTCTCCTTTCCAAGCTCACTTACTCGCACCACTCTCTTCTCCCCAACATTCTCTCTTCTTTACTGAAAACCTCTACAAATCTTCACCTTTGCCTCCACAAGATAGTGATCAGACATCCCTCCAGCTGCCCCTCTCAGCACATTAACATCCTAAAGTCTCTCTTTTGCACGCTTATCAATTAACACATAATCCAATATGCAAAGTCTTTATCATAATTCAATAACCTACTGTGATGATGAGCAATCATATAGAAGTACACTGAGAAATCGACAAAAAAATAACTAAAAGCATCATTAAGGCAAGAGAGTGAAATAATACAAAAACATCGTATATAAGTGTAGATTAACCCACCATCTAGTGTCAGACATGATTTCCAATAACATAAAGATATCAAAGAAAATAAACTATTGCATGAATTTGATGAAATACTGATCAAAATCTTCAGCTATTTTCACACTATCACATGTGCCATTACAAAACTATATGGTCTAAAAGTTGGGAACTTGTTGTATAAATCATATAAGAGCGGTAAGTTGTTCCTCAACTGTTCATGCACTGTATATATACCACACTAAACAGAAACATAAAAATTTGCTCAGGAACATAACCCCCATATATGATGGGCTTCAACTGCTAGATTTAAATTGCTCCAACTTCTGACTAGGTTTCCTGAAACATAAACATCATAAACTGGGGACTCTTGGTAATCAAATACTGTTTACTAATAACAATAAAGAACAAACCTAATGTATCAAGCTTTCTTCTTTTAGTAGGAGGTTCTTGCTCAGCAGGAACATTACTCTTGTTTCGCATTGGGTCACTCAACTCCTTCTCTGTGAAGCGAAGGAGAAGAGAATTGCCTAAACGAGATCCCAGAAACAGGTACTGATCTTCACAAACACACATCTGAAAATCACATTCATCCAGTTAAAAGGAAATAAAGGAAGAAATGCAATATTCTATATACATTTTATACATCTGCAAAACAAAAGGGTGTCACAGGCAAATACTCCTCATCATAATTTCTGAACACTATACTGAATCTTCCAACAAAATAGACTTAGTGAATCTCCGACTTTCCTCTTTCCTTGTGATTTGCTTCAGATTTCTGCATATCTATTCCCACTTACCACAACAAATTACTCATCATTCATTCTCTCCCCAAGTTTGTTTCACTTCGGTATTCAAGCATATGCCTTATCAACCACATCCATCAACATATTCAATCCTCTGTCTTCATCATGTTATTTCATACATTCTCCAAACTCTACATCCACCAGGCAGCCTTCAACCAGCACTTATAGCTCCAACTTCATTCCTAAAAGACATCTTAAAACAAAAATAAAACAGATTCAGTAACATGTGAGGTACATTTTTTTCTGTTGTTTAAATTGTAAACAATGAAGGCATCAAAAAATGAATCACTTCATAAGAACATTCACAAAACACCATAATCTTTATGTGAAGATGAATCAGGTTACCTAATGGAGGTAGTTTTATCTTTCTTGATCATTATTTCCCATGTCTGCCAGGTAGCATCAGGAACCAATGAAAAAAGGCACTTACCCTCCCACGTTTAGTTCCTTGGTACCAAAAAATCTTTTTCACTCCATCCTTCCATCTCCAATTTGATCTTTCCCTTCACTTTATCCACCACTTCTGATGCATGCACCCTCTTTGTCAACCTCTCTCTTACCCTGTAACTCTGAAGCCTGTTCCCTTTGGGAACACCCTCAAAGAGATAGCCATGGCAAAAGAGTATCCACAACTGCTAAACTCCAATGCTACTTCTTTACCTTTAGTCCCACACTCTTAACAGGCCACTGGCAGAGGGGCAAATCTAGCACAGTGTTTTCAGAGGCTCCTACCCAAAGTGCCTTCTCACTACTTCTACCTAATACATATACCTAATATCTATTCATTTTCATTTATTATACTAGATCACTGTTTCCCGTGTTAGCAAGGTAGTGCGAGGAAACAGATGAAGAATGGCCCATCCACACACACACACATACTTAGTCGCTGTCTCCCACATTAGCGAGGTAGCGCAAGGAAACTGATGAATGAATGGCCCAACCCACCCACATACACGTATATACATAAACTCCCACACATGCACATACGCGTACCTATGCATTTCAATGTATACATAAATATACATATATTCATTCAATTACTTATTATACTTTGTCGCTGTCTCCCGCGTTAGCACAACAGATGAAAAATGGCCCAACCCACACACGTACACATGTATATACATACATTTCCACACACACATAAATACATACCTATAAATTTCAAAATATACATATATATACATACACAGACATATATATATATATACACATGTACATAATTCATACTTGCTACCTTTATTCATTTCTGTCGCAGCCCCGCCACACATGAAATGACAACCCCCTCCCCCCCACGTGCACTTCCTCATAATTCTTGTCTCTTCTTTGAGGGTTCTGTAATTCCACCTCTTGACTTAATGAACATTTTTATTTATTTATCATACTTTGTCGCTGTATCCCGCGTTTGCGAGGTAGCGCAAGGAAACAGACGAAAGAAATGGCCCAACCCCCCCCCCCATACACATGTACATACACACGTCCACACACCAATATACATACCTACACAGCTTTCCATGGTTTACCCCAGACGCTTCACATGCCTGATTCAATCCACTGACAGCACGTCAACCCCTGTATACCACATCGCTCCAATTCACTCTACTCTTGCCCTCCTTTCACCCTCCTGCATGTTCAGGCCCCGATCACACAAAATCTTTTTCACTCCATCTTTCCACCTCCAATTTGGTCTCCCTCTTCTCCTCGTTCCCTCCACCTCCGACACATATATCCTCTTGGTCAATCTTTCCTCACTCATTCTCTCCATGTGCCCAAACCACTTCAAAACACCCTCTTCTGCTCTCTCAACCACGCTCTTTTTATTTCCACACATCTCTCTTACCCTTACGTTACTTACTCGATCAAACCACCTCACACCACACATTGTCCTCAAACATCTCATTTCCAGCACATCCATCCTCCTGCGCACAACTCTATCCATAGCCCACGCCTCGCAACCATACAACATTGTTGGAACCACTATTCCTTCAAACATACCCATTTTTGCTTTCCGAGATAATGTTCTCGACTTCCACACATTTTTCAAGGCTCCCAAAATTTTCGCCCCCTCCCCCACCCTATGATCCACTTCCGCTTCCATGGTTCCATCCGCTGACAGATCCACTCCCAGATATCTAAAACACTTCACTTCCTCCAGTTTTTCTCCATTCAAACTCACCTCCCAATTGACTTGACCCTCAACCCTACTGTACCTAATAACCTTGCTCTTATTCACATTTACTCTTAACTTTCTTCTTCCACACACTTTACCAAACTCAGTCACCAGCTTCTGCAGTTTCTCACATGAATCAGCCACCAGCGCTGTATCATCAGCGAACAACAACTGACTCACTTCCCAAGCTCTCTCATCCCCAACAGACTTCATACTTGCCCCTCTTTCCAGGACTCTTGCATTTACCTCCCTAACAACCCCATCCATAAACAAATTAAACAACCATGGAGACATCACACACCCCTGCCGCAAACCTACATTCACTGAGAACCAATCACTTTCCTCTCTTCCTACACGTACACATGCCTTACATCCTCGATAAAAACTTTTCACTGCTTCTAACAACTTGCCTCCCACACCATATATTCTTAATACCTTCCACAGAGCATCTCTATCAACTCTATCATATGCCTTCTCCAGATCCATAAATGCTACATACAAATCCATTTGCTTTTCTAAGTATTTCTCACATACATTCCTCAAAGCAAACACCTGATCCACACATCCTCTACCACTTCTGAAACCGCACTGCTCTTCCCCAATCTGATGCTCTGTACATGCCTTCACCCTCTCAATCAATACCCTCCCATATAATTTACCAGGAATACTCAACAAACTTATACCTCTGTAATTTGAGCACTCACTCTTATCCCCTTTGCCTTTGTACAATGGCACTATGCACTATGAGTATTTTGAAGGTTTGTTGAATGTGTCTGATGACAGAGTGGCAGATATAGGGTGTTTTGGTCGAGGTGGTGTGCAAAGTGAGAGGGTTAGGGAAAATGATTTGGTAAACAGAGAAGAGGTAGTAAAAGCTTTGCGGAAGATGAAAGCCGGCAAGGCAGCAGGTTTGGATGGTATTGCAGTGGAATTTATTAAGAAAGGGGGTGACTGTATTGTTGACTGGTTGGTAAGGTTATTTAATGTATGTATGACTCATGGTGAGGTGCCTGAGGATTGGCGGAATGCGTGCATTCGTTCTCTTGTCTTACGCAATTCATTACCTCCTTCCAAAACATCTTTATTCTTAAAATTTAATTATACTCTCTCACCCCAATTCTCATTTGACCTCTTTTTCACCTCTTGCACCTTTCTCTTGACCTCCTGCCACTTTCTTTTATACATCTCCCAGTCATTTGTACCACTTCCCTGCAAAAATCATCCAAACGCCTCTCTCTTCTCTTTCACTAACTATCTTACTTCATCCACCATTCACTACCTTTTCTAATCTGCCCACCTCCCACCTTTCTCATGCCACATTCATTTTTGAGCAAGCCATCGCTGCTTCCCTAAATATATCCCATTTCTCCCCCACTCCCCTTACATCATTGACTCTCACCTTTTGCCATTCTGCACGTAATCTCTCCTGCTACTTCCTTACGCAAGTCTCCTTTCCAAGCTCACTTACTCGCACCACTCTCTTCTCCCCAACATTCTCTCTTCTTTACTGAAAACCTCTACAAATCTTCACCTTTGCCTCCACAAGATAGTGATCAGACATCCCTCCAGCTGCCCCTCTCAGCACATTAACATCCTAAAGTCTCTCTTTTACACGCTTATCAATTAACACATAATCCAATATGCAAAGTCTTTATCATAATTCAATAACCTACTGTGATGATGAGCAATCATATAGAAGTACACTGAGAAATCGACAAAAAAATAACTAAAAGCATCATTAAAGGCAAGAGAGTGAAATAATACAAAAACATCGTATATAAGTGTAGATTAACCCACCATCTAGTGTCAGACATGATTTCCAATAACATAAAGATATCAAAGAAAATAAACTATTGCATGAATTTGATGAAATACTGATCAAAATCTTCACCTATTTTCACACTATCACATGTGCCATTACAAAACTATATGGTCTAAAAGTTGGGAACTTGTTGTATAAATCATATAAGAGCGGTAAGTTGTTCCTCAACTGTTCATGCACTGTATATATACCACACTAAACAGAAACATAAAAATTTGCTCAGGAACATAACCCCCATATATGATGGGCTTCAACTGCTAGATTTAAATTGCTCCAACTTCTGACTAGGTTTCCTGAAACATAAACATCATAAACTGGGGACTCTTGGTAATCAAATACTGTTTACTAATAACAATAAAGAACAAACCTAATGTATCAAGCTTTCTTCTTTTAGTAGGAGGTTCTTGCTCAGCAGGAACATTACTCTTGTTTCGCATTGGGTCACTCAACTCCTTCTCTGTGAAGCGAAGGAGAAGAGAATTGCCTAAACGAGATCCCAGAAACAGGTACTGATCTTCACAAACACACATCTGAAAATCACATTCATCCAGTTAAAAGGAAATAAAGGAAGAAATGCAATATTCTATATACATTTTATACATCTGCAAAACAAAAGGGTGTCACAGGCAAATACTCCTCATCATAATTTCTGAACACTATACTGAATCTTCCAACAAAATAGACTTAGTGAATCTCCGACTTTCCTCTTTCCTTGTGATTTGCTTCAGATTTCTGCATATCTATTCCCACTTACCACAACAAATTACTCATCATTCATTCTCTCCCCAAGTTTGTTTCACTTCGGTATTCAAGCATATGCCTTATCAACCACATCCATCAACATATTCAATCCTCTGTCTTCATCATGTTATTTCATACATTCTCCAAACTCTACATCCACCAGGCAGCCTTCAACCAGCACTTATAGCTCCAACTTCATTCCTAAAAGACATCTTAAAACAAAAATAAAACAGATTCAGTAACATGTGAGGTACATTTTTTTCTGTTGTTTAAATTGTAAACAATGAAGGCATCAAAAAATGAATCACTTCATAAGAACATTCACAAAACACCATAATCTTTATGTGAAGATGAATCAGGTTACCTAATGGAGGTAGTTTTATCTTTCTTGATCATTATTTCCCATGTCTGCCAGGTAGCATCAGGAACCAATGAAAAAAGGCACTTACCCTCCCACGTTTAGTTCCTTGGTACCAAAAAATCTTTTTCACTCCATCCTTCCATCTCCAATTTGATCTTTCCCTTCACTTTATCCACCACTTCTGATGCATGCACCCTCTTTGTCAACCTCTCTCTTACCCTGTAACTCTGAAGCCTGTTCCCTTTGGGAACACCCTCAAAGAGATGGCCATGGCAAAAGAGTATCCACAACTGCTAAACTCCAATGCTACTTCTTTACCTTTAGTCCCACACTCTTAACAGGCCACTGGCAGAGGGGCAAATCTAGCACAGTGTTTTCAGAGGCTCCTACCCAAAGTTCCTTCTCACTACTTCTACCTAATACATATACCTAATATCTATTCATTTTCATTTATTATACTAGATCACTGTTTCCCGTGTTAGCAAGGTAGTGCGAGGAAACAGATGAAGAATGGCCCATCCACACACACACACATACTTAGTCGCTGTCTCCCACATTAGCGAGGTAGCGCAAGGAAACTGATGAATGAATGGCCCCACATACACGTATATACATAAACTCCCACACATGCACATACGCGTACCTATGCATTTCAATGTATACATAAATATACATATATTCATTCAATTACTTATTATACTTTGTCGCTGTCTCCCGCGTTAGCACAACAGATGAAAAATGGCCCAACCCACACACGTACACATGTATATACATACATTTCCACACACACATAAATACATACCTATAAATTTCAAAATATACATATATATACATACACAGACATATATATATATACACATGTACATAATTCATACTTGCTACCTTTATTCATTTCTGTCGCAGCCCCGCCACACATGAAATGACAACCCCCTCCCCCCCACGTGCACTTCCTCATAATTCTTGTCTCTTCTTTGAGGGTTCTGTAATTCCACCTCTTGACTTAATGAACATTTTTATTTATTTATCATACTTTGTCACTGTCTCCAGCATTAGAGAGGTAGCACAAGGAAACAGACGAAAGAATGGCCCAACCCACCCATATTTGGTATTATTGTAACATTTATTTTATTTTATTATTTTGCTTTGTCGCTGTCTCCCGCGTTTGCGAGGTAGCGCAAGGAAACAGACGAAAGAAATGGCCCAACCCACCCCCATACACAATGTATACACACACACGTCCACACACGCAAATATACATACCAATACATCTCAATGTACACATATATATACATACACAGACACATACATATATACCCATGCACACAATTCACACTGTCTGCCCCCATTCACTCCCATCGCCACCTCGCCACACATGGAATACCTTCCCCCTCCCCCTTCATGTGTCCAAGGTAGCACTAGGAAAAGACAGCAAAGGCCCCATTCGTTGACACTCAGTCTCTAGCTGCCACGCAATAATGCCCGAAACCACAGCTCCCTTTCCACATCCAGGCCCCACACAACTTTCCATGGTTTACCCAAGACGCTTCACATGCCCTGATTCAATCCACTGACAGCACGTCAACCCCGGTATACCACATCAATCCAATTCACTCTATTCCTTGCCCTCCTTTCACCTTCCTGCATGTTCAGGCCCCGATCACACAAAATCTTTTTCACTCCATCTTTCCACCTCCAATTTGGTCTCCCACTTCTCCTCGTTCCCTCCACTTCTGACACATATATCCTCTTGGTCAATCTTTCCTCACTCATTCTCTCCATGTGCCCAAACCATTTCAAAACACCCTCTTCTGCTCTCTCAACCACGCTCTTTTTATTTCCACACATCTCTCTTACCCTTACATTACTCACTCGATCAAACCACCTCACACCACACATTGTCCTCAAACATTTCATTTCCAGCACATCCACCCTCCTGCGCACAACTCCATCCATAGCCCACGCCTCGCAACCATACAACATTGTTGGAACCACTATTCCTTCAAACATACCCATTTTTGCTTTCCGAGATAATGTTCTCGACTTCCACACATTCTTCAAGGCTTGCAGGATTTTCGCCCCCTCCCCCACCCTATGGTTCACTTCCGCTTCCATGGTTCCATCCGCTGCCAGATCCACTCCCAGATATCTAAAACACTTTACTTCCTCCAGTTTTTCTCCATTCAAACTTACCTCCCAGTTGACTTGACCCTCAATCCTACTGTACCTAATAACCTTGGTCTTATTCACATTTACTCTTAACTTTCTTCTTTCACACACTTTACCAAACTCAGTCACCAGCTTCTGCAGTTTCTCACATGAATCAGCCACCAGCGCTGTATCATCAGCGAACAACAACTGACTCACTTCCCAAGCTCTCTCATCCACAACAGACTTCATACTTGCCCCTCTTTCCAAAACTCTTGCATTCACCTCCCTTACAACCCCATCCATAAACAAATTAAACAACCATGGAGACATCACACACCCCTGCCGCAAACCTGCATTCACTGAGAACCAATCACTTTCCTCTCTTCCTACACGTACACATGCCTTACATCCTCGATAAAAACTTTTCACTGCTTCTAACAACTTGCCTCCCACACCATATATTCTTAATACCTTCCACAGAGCATTTCTATCAACTCTATCATATGCCTTCTCCAGATCCATAAATGCTACATACAAATCCATTTGCTTTTCTAAGTATTTCTCACATACATTCTTCAAAGCAAACACCTGATCCACACATCCTCTACCACTTCTGAAACCACACTGCTCTTCCCCAATCTGATGCTCTGTACATGCCTTCACCCTCTCAATCAATACCCTCCCATATAATTTACCAGGAATACTCAACAAACTTATACCTCTGTAATTTGAGCACTCACTCTTATCCCCTTTGCCTTTGTACAATGGCACTATGCACGCATTCCGCCAATCCTCAGGCACCTCACCATGAGTCATACATACATTAAATAACCTTACCAACCAGTCAACAATACAGTCACCCCCTTTTTTAATAAATTCCACTGCAATACCATCCAAACCTGCTGCCTTGCCGGCTTTCATCTTCCGCAAAGCTTTTACTACCTCTTCTCTGTTTACCGAATCATTTTCCCTAACCCTCTCACTTTGCACACCACCTCGACCAAAACACCCTATATCTGCCACTCTATCATCAAACACATTCAACAAACCTTCAAAATACTCACTCCATATTTGTAACATATTTGATATTATTGTAACATCTACTCTTTCTTGGAAATGATCTGCTAGTACTTAAGACCTCTCTTCATAGAAGTTTAAATTCTCTGGTAGCTTTCTTCTAACACAAAAGCCTGCAACACATTTCCTAGTCTCCCCATACCTTACTATAAGACTTCACAAGCTTGCAACACATTTCCTAGTCTCCCTATATTCTACTATAAAACATTCATGCTACAAACAACTTTCTCCTTTCCATCACCTAAACTAACACACTTTATGTATAGACCTGAACCAGACTTTGACATATGCAATATAGGTTACACATATTTCTGACTGGACCACTTTTCTTAAACATAACATGAACTTGAAGATTCTGTACTCATAACAAGAGACACATACACTGCATGTCAGAACTGATGCTGCAGCCTTGTCAAAGTGAAAGCTTCGGACAGATCTCATGGAGTCTGCCACTAAGGTGAGAACATACAATTCACCTCCTTTCAAAGAGATGACAAGTCTGTCTTCGGTGAGAAACTCTCCATACGCACAGTCTAAAGAGATTACCACTCCTTCCTGCCTTCCTGTAAGAAAATGTTTAATATGAATTAATACACAATTATAAACCAATGATTATCACAAAAATTACAGTACTGCACATGTTTCACCATTAATCCAAATTCATGTACAAATCAAATGAATTACTAAAAAAAAAAAAAAATTCAATACATACGTAATGGGAAGTTTGTGTTCTTATCCCCCATTGAGTTGAGGGAAACTCCATATGGAGGAACAGACTGAGTTAGATATGTGAGAGAGTTGCTGGCAAAAAGTAACACACCACCAATGGGCTTGGGTACTGGCAGAAGTTTCTGACAGTCATGAGGAAGACATGTTATTGACCAAATAACAGGATGTAGACGTTGTCGTATATTGAGAGAGATGGCTGCCAGAGCACATGTATCATGACGTACTGCCACTCTCCTAGTAGAATATATCATAATATTACTTAACAATCATCTAGGTCTTGCCACAATATACCAGATTCTTTTAATATACATCAAAATGAGTTTCCTTGTCACAATAAGACATCTAGATAAGATCTAATCTCTACAAAGAACGAATACCCTAATGAAAAATCAATGTCAATATTACCCTGGGAAAGTTTTTATTGGTTCATAGAGTAACATCAGTGTTGGGTCATAATACCCATGAAGAAACTGCATATCTATAATATTATCAATACTGGGGGCTTCAAAATCCTTGGGGTCAATAATATATGACTGAAGAACTGGGCCTCTCATGTAAGATGTACTGTAGTCAATATCATCTGTCGTAAGGTCTCGTCGAAATGGCAAAATAACAATCTTTCTACCATATATCAACATGGCTGCACATCTTCCTTCAGGATCGACTCGAACTAATGGAAGAGATACAGTTTGAACCCATCCTCCCTGAAACATAATACATAACCAATGAATAACTACAGCATCCTTGCTGCTATTTTCCTACAATGAGAAATATCTGGAGAACAGAAATTACACTGAAAGGCATATAATATTCAAAATTATCTACGAGATGGTATAACTTAATCATCTTTCATATTTTTCATCTACTAGCGACTCTTTTTAAAAACTGTAAATTACTGAATCTCACCTCAATACATGTCCCTAAAATATTATACAATTAAAAGATACTCTTACAAGGAATGAAAGTACCACAATGAAACTAGTAATAAATTCAATAACAAAAATAAAAAATAATTCTGGAGAAGCTACCTGAAACGGGTGCATCATATTACTCTCTGTTTCATACTTAAAGTGTTACCAGGCTCCGCCAGCATTTGGTTATATTGTGAGTGATAAGTCACCTTCAGCAAGACTGTTTGATTGTCAATACCTGGTGAAGTCCTTGGAGGTGGGGTCTTCTACCCCTACCACCCAGGCTGGTCCCAGGGTATTGGGTTGAGTTGTAAGTTGACAAAGGTGTCTGAAACTGTGGCCCACAGGCCCACATAACCTCTACAGCCTGGAAGGTCTGATACATTTTGCTAATACTTATCCAAGGCACTTGTAAACTTTACTGTACATCCTTTGGTGTTTCTAATGATTGCAGGCAAGGTGATAAAGAATCTCAGGCCCTGGATGTATAATGTTCTCTCTTTGTGCACATATCACACCTTAGGATTTCAGATGCAGTATTTTACAGCTTTCCATGCCTGTTGAGCGAGTTGGAAATTATTTGTGAGTGTAAGATGGGGGCCATACCTTCAATGATTTTCTACAAACATATCATGATGAATCTCTCCCATCTGCTCTCAAGGGATTACAGCCTTGGTGACCTTAATGACTTCAGCCATTTCCAGTTACTGAGCTCCTTTACAATGTTTATAGACTGTGAAAGACCTCTGAACACTTTCAAATTCTGCTATTTTGCCTGCATTATAGGTTGATGTCAGAACACAGCAATATTCCATTCTTCAAAGAATTAGTGCCATGAAAAGTATCATAACTAGTTTTTCTTCTCTTATCTTAAAAACATGAAGGATCCATTCCATCAACCTTTTGGATGCAGCTTTTGTTTTGTGTTTGCTGAAGGTTTGGTAATTAGACATTGTTACCCTGAGGTCTTCAGTATCATTCAATTGGTTATGACAGTGTCTATGTCTGTGTGGTACTCTGTTTTGTTTTCAATTTCCTAACAACTTGAGCTTTTCTATCAACCCTATAATATGCTTTTTCTTGGCAAGTGGTTGTCAAGTTACACTCCTCTGACCTAAGTATTTGTCTTTTCTTTCTGCCTCAACCACATATGGACTACTGGAAATCTGGTCACAAACATACAATTTCTCCTTGTCATACATAACACGACAAAAATAAACTCACATAGCTCAATCTTGGCAAAATGGTAGGAGCAACATATGGAAGTTGTAGTTAAAAACATTTAGGTAGGAGCATTAGGCAGAAACATTAGGTAGAAATAGTATGTAGGAACATTAGGAAGGAGCATTAAGAAGTAGTAGGGATATGGCCAGCTTCCCGAGTGCCACAGATGTCTCATAAGAACTGAAGAAACTCCTGAAGAATTTCTCACTCAAATCATCCAAAGTGAACACCGGGTTCACACACTCTCCATCATTCCTGAAGCCACATTGTTCCTCCCCTATATGATGCTTTGTGCATGCCACCAACCTCTCAATCACTACTCTTTCTTACAAAAGACCAGAGTTACTTAACAGACTTATACCTCCATACACATTCTCTTTTGTCCTACTAGCCTTTATAAAGTGACACTGATCAGGTATTGCACTAAACCCGACATCTTATTGTGAGCCATACATACACTGAAACTGATTTACCAATCAACAACACTGTCACATACCTTCTTGAGAAATTCTAAAGCAATCCCATCCACTCTAACTACTTTGCCACACTCCATCTTACACAAGGCATTCATAACCTCTTTGCTTTTCACCATACCATTTACAATTACTCTCTCACTCTCCACATACTTCACACCCCACATCTGCCACCTTTCATCTAATACATTCAATAAACCTTTAAATCATTCACTCTCTCAGCTTCACCTCTTCTTTGCTTGTTACCACTTCCCCAACTGCTCCCCTCATTGATGAACCCATTCATTCTCTTATTCCCCACTCACAATTCACTTTCAAAACATTTTCTTATTCTCCCTAAAGTTTGCTGATAGTCTCTCACACCCATCACTCAATTACCCTCTCATAGCCCCTGTATCTTTCTCTCAATCTCTTGTTCCTTACTCTTGTGAATCCCCAATAACTCACACTACTTCCCTGTAGGTACTGTCCATACACCACTCTTTTCTCTTTCACTAGCAAATGTACTGCCTCAGCCTAACATTCACTATTCTTTCGCACTCAGCCAAACACCACCTTGTGAATACCACAAACTTCTCCCACACATGTAAGCAATGCTTCCTTGAATATCCTGCATTCCTCACCCACTCCCCTAGTTTTGCTTACTCTCACTTTTGCAGTCTAAGTATTTGTTTACCCAAAACAATACTGGTGGTGGTGTATACCATGAATTCTGTAGCTCTATGCTAAAGATTTTCCTCTGTCTGTATCAAATACCTTCTCTGTAATTCTAACCCAGTGCTTCTGGTCACAATAAATTCATACAGCATGAAAAAATCCTTCTGAGTTATCAAAATCATCAGGAGGGGAGTATCAATAAACAGAAGGGAAAATAAAAAATTGCTCTGGAAGGGGGTGAATACCATGAAAAGAAAGAGAACAAATAGAAGCAAAAGCAAGGGGAACAGTTGGGAGGAGTTCATGGGTAAGGATGAGGAGAAAGATAGGTAGGTAGGAAGCCAATGAAACAGGGAGGTATATTACCATTATCATCCGCCTGGGTATCGGGATGGTCATTGACGGGTGCGCACTGAGCCAGCACTTTAGTGGTTGCTATGCTGCACTCCTCTGACCCAAGTAGTTGTCTTTTCTTTCTGCCTCACCCACGTGAACTACTGGGATTCAGTCCACAAACATACAATCTCTTCTTGTCATGCATAACATCTGACAAAACTTAACTCATATAGCTCTTTTTCTTGACTAGACTTCCCTGCAGTGGGCACTAAGCATTAGCCGTGCCTTTTGGCAAAATGGTATGAGCATTAGATAAAAGCAATAGTTACGAACAACTAAGCATGAGCATTAGGTAGAACCATTATGTAGAAGTAGTGGGCAAGAACATTAGGCACAAGCATAAGGTAGAAATCAGAGGGAACTTTAGATAGGAGCCTCTGCAAATGCTGCACTAGAGTTGCCCTCTGCCTGTGGCCTGTTAAGGGTGAGGTACTAAAGGCTAAAAAGTTGCAATGGAGTTCACTAGTTATAGAGAGACTACTGTCATGGCTATTCTACTGAGGAAGTTCCAGGTGGGAACAGGTGTCAGAGATATAGAAAGATATGTAGATAGACAGACAGAGGTGAAAAAAAAGATGTAAGTACTGAGAGTGACTGATGAATGAGATAGGGTGGGAGACATGTTGTATTCTGGACAAGATGACATCAAGAGCAAGAAAGTACGTCAAAATGGTTTCATAAAAAGAGAGAGGGGGTAATGAAAGCCTTTCCTAATAGGAAGTGCAGCAAGGCAGTTGACAAGATTGCAGCTGACTTTCTCAAGAAAGGGAGGTGACAATGTTGTTGATTGGTTAGTCAAGCTATTCAACATTTGCACAGCCCAAGATGAGGTACCTAAGGACTTATTCATCCCACCACTCACTACCCTTTCTAATCTGCCCACCTCCCACTTTTCTCATGCCACAGGTATCTTTTGCACAAGCCATCACTGCTTCCCTAAATACATCCCATTTCTCCCCCACTCTCCTTATGTCATTTGCTCTCACCTTTTTCCATTCTGCACTGTCTCTCCTGGTACTTCCTCACACAAGTCTCCTTTCCAAGCTTACTTACTCTCACCACTCTCTTCACTCCAACATTCTCTCTTCTTTTCTGAAAACCTCTACATATCTTCACCTTCGCCTCCAAAAGATAATGATCAGACATCCCTCCAGTTACTCCTCTCAGCATATCAACATCCAAAAGTCTCTCCTTCACGCGCCTATCAATTAACAAGTAATCCAATAACGTTCTCTGGCCATTTATCCTACTTACATACGTGTACTTATGTATATCTCTCTTTTTAAACAAGGTAGTCCTAATCACCAGTCCTTTTTCAGCACATGAATCTACAAGCTCTTCACCATTTCCATTTACAACACTTAACACCCCCATGTACACCAATTATACCCTCAACTACCACATTACTCACCTCTGCATTCAAATTACCCATCCCTGAAACCCAGTCTTGTGCATCAAAGCTGCTAACACACTCACTCAGCTACTCCCAAAACACTTGCCTCTCATGATCTTTCTTCTTATGACCGGGTGCATAGGCAACAATAATCACCTATCTCTCTCCATCCACTTTCAGTTTTACCCATATCAATCTAGAGTTTACTTTCTTACACTCTACCACCTACTCCTACAACTCCTGCTTCAGGAGTAGTGTTACTCCTTCCCTTGCTCTTGTCCTCTCACCAACCCCTGACTTTGCTCCAAGACATTCCCAAACCACTCTTCCTCTTTACCCCTGAGCTTCGTTTCACTCAGAGCCAAAACATCCAGGTTCCTTTCCTCAAACACACTACCTATCTCTCCTTTTTTCTCATCTTGGTTACATCCACACATATTTAGACACCCTAATCTGAGCCTTCAAGGAGGGTGAGCACTCCCCACATGACTCCTTCTTCTGTTTCCCCTTTTAGAAAGTTGAAATACAAGGATGGTAGGGTCTAGGGATGGTAGGGTTTCTAGACCCCAGCTCCCGTCCCCTTTAGTCGCCTTCTACGACATGCGGGAATGCATGGGAAGTATTCTTGCTCCCCTATCCCTTATATATAGGGGATGTAAATAAAGTGTGTAAGACAAGAGAACAAATGGGAACATCAGTAAAGGGGGAGAATGGGGAGGTAATAACATGTGGTGATGTGAGAAGATGGAGTGAGTATTTTGAAGGTTTACTGAATGTGCTAGATGATAGAGTGGGAGATATAGGGTGTTTCGGCCGAGGTGGTGGGCGAAGTGAAAGGGTCAGGGAGAATGGTTTGGTAAACAAAGAAGAGATAGTGAAAGCTTTGCGGATGATGAAAGCCAGCGAGGCAGCAGGTTTGGATGGTATTGCAGTGGAATTTATTAAAAAAGGGGGTGACTGTGTTGTTGACTGGTTGGTGAGGATATCAAATGTATGTATGGCTCATGGTGAGGTGCCTGAGGATTAGTGGAATGCATGCATAGTACCATTGTACGAAGGCAAAGGGGATAAAGGTGAGTGCTTAAATTACAGAGGTATAAGTTTGTTGAGTATTCTTGGGAAATTATATGGGAGGGGATTGATTGAGAGGGTAAAGGCATGTACAGAGCATCAGATTGGGGAAGAGCGGTGTGGTTTTTAGAAGTGGTAGAGGATGTGTGGATCAGGTGTTTGCTTTGAAGAATGTATGTGAGAAATACTTAGAAAACCAATGGATTTGTATGTAGCATTTATGGATCTGGAGAAGGCATATGATAGAGTTGATAGAGATGCTCTGTGGAAAGTATTAAGAGTATATGGTATGGGAGGTAAGTTGCTAGAAGCAATGAAAAGTTTTTATCGAGGATGTATGGCATGTGTACGAGTAGGAAGAGAGGAAAGTGATTGGTTTCCGGTGAATGTCAGTTTGCGGCAGGGGTGCGTGATGTCTCCATTGGTTGTTTAATTTGTTTATGGATGACGTTGTTAGGGAGGTGAATGCAAGAGTTTTGGAGAGAAAGACAAGTATGCAATCTGTTGTGGATGAGAGAGCTTGGGAAGTGAGTCAGTTGTTGTTCGCTGATGATACAGCGCTGGTGGCTGATTCGGGTGAGAAACTGCAGAAGCTGGTGACTGACTTTGGTAAAGTGTGTGAAAATAGAAAGCTGAGAGTAAATGTGAATAAGAGCAAGGTTATTAGGTACAGTAGGGTTGAGGGACAAGTCAACTGGGAGGTAAGTTTGAATGGAGAAAAACTGGAGGAAATGAAGTGTTTTAGATATCTGGGAGTGGATTTGCCAGCGGATGGAACCATGGAAACAGAAGTGAATCAAAAGTAGGGGGAGGGGGCAAAAGTTCTGGGAGCCTTGAAAAATGTGTGGAAGTCGAGGACGTTATCTTGGAAAGCAAAAATGGGTATGTTTGAAGGAATAGTGGTTCCAACAATGTTATATGGTTGCGAGGCATGGGCTATAGATAGAGTTGTGCGGAGGAGGTGGATGTGCTGGAAATGAGATGTTTGAGGACAATATGCAGTGTGAGGTGGTCTGATAGAGTAAGTAATAAAAGGGTAAGAGAGGTGTGTTGTAATAAAATGAGTGTGGTTGAGAGAGCAGAAGAGGGTGTTTTGAAATGGTTTGGTCCCATGGAGAGAATGAGTGAGGAAAGATTGACAAAGAGGATATATGTGTCGGAGGTGGAGGGAACGAGAAGAAGTGGGAGACCAAACTGGAGGTGGAAAGATGGAGTGAAAAAGATTCTGAGTGACCGGGGCCTGAACATGCAGGAGGGTGAAAGGCGTGCAAGGAATAGAGTGAATTGGAACGATGTGGTATACCGGGGTCGATGTGCTGCCAATGGAATGAACCAGGGCATGTGAAGCGTCTTGGGAAAGTTTTGTTTGGCCTGGATGTGGAAAGGGGGCTGTGGTTCCGGTGCAGTATACATGACAGCTAGAGACTGAGTGTGAACGAATGTGGCCTTTGCTGTCTTTTCCTAGCGCTACCTTGCGCACATGCGGGGGGAGGGGGGGTTGTCATTTCATGTGTGGCGGGGTGGCAATGGGAATGAATAAGGGCAGACAGTATGAATTATTTACATGTGTATATATATGTATATGTCTGTGTGTGTATATACATGTATATGTTGAGATGTATAAGTATGTATATGGGGGTGTGTGTGGACGTGTATGTATATAAATGTGTATGTGGGTGGGTTGGGCCATTCTTTGGTCTGTTTCCTTGTGCTACCTCACTAACGTGGGAGACAACGACAAAGTATAATAAATAAAATAAATAATACATATTTATGTATCATCTATTTTTCTTTGTTGCTGTATATACGAGTGGATGGGCCATTCTTTGTCTGTTTCCTGGCACTACCTCACTGACGAGAGAAACAGCAATTAAGTATAATAAATAATTCTTCAAAGCAAACACCTGAGCTGCACATACTCTACCACTACTATAATCACACTCTTCTTCCCCAATCTAATACTTTTACACATGCTACTACTCACATGTAACTTACCATGCTCACAGTCAACAAATTTATACTTCAGAAATTAAAAAATTCACCTTTGTCCTCATTGCTTTTTTATATGCATTCTACCAATCCTCATACACCTAGAAAATCGAAAGTTTTCACAATACAGTCATTAATGTAATAAAATCTCACCTTGATATCTTCCTTTTCAAAATAGTGAAGAGACACAGTTCGTAAATTGTGGTTATAAGGATCATACTCCACCAAGGAGAGCTTAGCATCCCGGAAACCCAGGAGCAGAGAGTCTCGTAGAGGAGAGAGTGATACTGATGCCATTGTAGCCACATTGTCATGTAATTTATAAGTTGCCATACATTCAAGCTTCACCTTTGGAGGACTATTATCTGCAAGGATTTCAAGTAATTAATCTCTAACAGTCCTGTAAAAGCAAATCTACACTGATCTTATCAAAAAAATAATCTATAATGGATGATTTCAAGCAACAGTTCAGCCAAGACTTATCTCATGTAGGCTCCAAAGACTAATCTCAAAAGGATCCTCAGCATACTGGCAATCACAGGTTACTTTCAATCAGTACTGCTTTCCTTTTATAATCAGAGGGGAATCCTTCACAAGAATGAATACTTTCAGTAAGGGAGATTCCATGCAGTTTCCTTGTTACAAAAGTTCCAGAATCACACACCAACTCACCATTGGCTCTTTTGTTTTGAATGAGCAACCCCTTCCCCATCCCCCAAGCTTTCCTCTGATTTCAGGGCTGTTATGCAACTCTGTAATTCAAACTAAATCCACAGCTTTCCTTTCAGGCTTAATTCACAAAGCTGTAAGTGCTTGCACAAGCTATAGGGTGCAGCATCTTTTACCCTTTTTTGACACTCATCTGACACTACTGAATATCTATTACTGGGATCAAGTACAGCACATTTGCCATATGACTGGGCAAATGAAACAATAAACTCTTGAGCAAAGCTTAGTAGCAGTGTTCTTTGGCTAAAAAGAATAAAACTCTGCTTTATTATCATCCACCAACTGTGCATTAAATGGAAAGAAATACTCTGAGGATAACCAGCCTGTTCAGCAAATCTGCTCTAGAACTCTCACACTGGTCTCAACATTCATTAGAGTAATGATTTATTTATTTTTATTAATCATACTTTGTCACTGTATCCTGCGTTAGCGAGGCAGTGCAAGGAAACGGACGAAAGAATGGCCCAACCCACCCACATACACATGAATATACATACACGTCCACACACGCACATATACATACCTATACATCTCGACGTACACACACACAGACATATACATATATACACATGTACATAATTCATACTGTCTGCCCTTTTTCATTCCCATTGCCACCCTGCCACACATGTAATAACAACCCCCTCCTCCACATGTGCGCGAGGTAGCGCTAGGAAAAGACAACAAAGGCCACATTCGTTCGCACTCAGTCTCTAGTTGTCATGTGTAATGCACCGAAACCACAGCTCCCTTTCCACATCCAGGCCCCACACAACTTTCCATGGTTTACCCCAGATGCTTCACATGCCCTGGTTCAATCCATTGACAGCACGTTGACCCCGGTACACCACATCGTTCCAATTCACTCTATTCCTTGCACACCTTTCACCCTCCAGCACGTTCAGGCCCCGATCACTCAGAATCTTTTTCACTCCATCTTTCACTCTCCAATTTGGTCTCCCACTTCTCCTCGTTCCATCCACCTCTGACACATATATCCTCTTTGTCAATCTTTCCTCATTCATTCTCTCCATGTGACCAAACCATTTCAAAACACTCTTCTGCTCTCTGAACCACACTCTTTTTATTACCACACATCTCCCCTACCCTTTCATTACTTACTCGATCAAACCATCTCACACCACATATTGTCCTCAAACATCTCATTTCCAGCACATCCACCCTCCTTCGCACAACTCTATCTATAGCCCATGCCTCGCAACCATATAACATTGTTGGAACCACTATTCCTTCAAACATACCCATTTTTGCTTTGCAAGATAACATTCTCGACTTCCGCACATTCTTCAATGCTCCCAGAACTTTCGCCCCCTCCCCCACCCAATGATTCACTTCTGCTTCCATGGTTCTATCAGCTGCCAAATCCACTCCCAGGTATCTAAAACACTTCACTCCCTCCAGTTTTTCTCCATTCAAACTTACCTCCCAACTGACTTGTCCCTCAACCCTACTGTACCTTATAACCTTGCTCTTATTCACAGTTCTCTCAGCTTTCTTCTTTCACACACTTTACCAAACTCAGTCACCAGCTTCTACAGTTTCTCACACGAATCAGCCACCAGCACTGTATCATCAGCAAACAACAACTGATTCACTTCCCAAGCTCTCTCATCCACAACAGACTGCATGACTGCCCCTCTTTACAAAACTCTTGCATTCATCTCCCTAACAACCCCATCCATAAGCAAATTAAACAACCATGGAGACATCATGCACCCCTGCCGCAAATCAACATTCACTGAGAACCAATACTTCCTCTCGTCCTACACGTACACATGCCTTACATCCTTGATAAAAACTTTTCACTGCTTCTAACAACTTGCCTCCCACACCATATATTCTTAATACCTTCCACAGAGCATCTCTATCAACTCTAACATATATGCCTTCTCCAGATCCATAAACGCTACATACAAATCCATTTGCTTTTCTAAGTATTTCTCACATACATTCTTCAAAGCAAACTCCTGATCCACACATCCTATACAACTTCTAAAACCACATTGCTCTTCCCCAATCTGATGCTCTGTACATGCCTTCACCCTCTCAATCAATACCCTCCCATATAGTTTCCCAGGAAATTATAGTAAAAGATTAATGAAGGCATGGGAAATGCTGTGAATCTGATAATATTTGGAGAAAATACACTGAAGAGAAAGCATATGATAAAATGCAAACAAGCATTGTAAACAGAGTAATGTGTATTTGAAAAATGCACATTGGTCATGGTCTAAAAAAAAGGAACAGAATAAATCTATGAAACTAAAGTCTGTCTCTTGGTGAAGATAAGAGAATCATGATTAAACTCACATTCTTAACAAGGAGGGATCTTTTTTAATACTTATTCATGGTCTCCTGCATCAGTGAATCAGCAACAAGAACAAATGAAGAGTTACCTCATTTCCTCTAATACAATCTCTAGCTGCTAAGTGTAATACAGAAGACAAAACAGACAAAAGATCCTCAATTTCAGCTATTTGTATCAAAAGAGCATTACTAAAGTGGCATGAACAAAATGCTCAATCCTTTTGTTTCATAACTCACATATTTACAAATGAATGTTTTTAATATCAACCATTAAATTAGCATGACAGCAAGAGAATGGATGTGACCAAGTGAAGCCATTTCTTCATTTGTTCCAGACACTACCTCACTGATGCAACAAATGGAGAACATGTTTCTATTTTCACCATAAGTGAGGTATATTGTGTGTACAGCTTCAAGATGCATGTTGTGTGCATAATAGCTTCAAGATGCACAATAAAAGAATCTATTATATTTGACCACATTTGATTGTCACTCACCATGTAGCACCATGAACAGACAAGGAATGGAATAACATGCTCATATCCACTTTCCAGCTGTCATGCATAATGCATCAAAATCAAATCCTCCTTTCCACAGCCAAGCATGCAGACCTTTCTGTTTTTCCTAAACTGCTTCATATGACCTAGTTCAGCCCACTTACAGCATGTTGTCCCCTGTAAACCACACTGCTCCAATTTGCTTTATCTCCTGCAAGCCTAACACCCTAGTGCCTCTTCAGGCTCCAGACACTCAAAACACCTTTTACTTCATCCTTCCTTCATCAATTCAGTCTCACCCTTTTCCTTGTCATCTCCACTTCTAACACATACATTCTCTTAGTAAGCCTCTCATCACACATCCTCTCCATGTATCTAAACCATTTTAGCACAATCTCCTCAGATCTCTCAATGATACTCTTTTTACTACCACAACTATATCTCACCCTGTCTTACTCAATAAACACTCCTCATCCCATTTGTTGTCTCCAAGCATTTCATTTTCAACTCATCCCCCAACATCTGTACTTTATTAGGTATGGCCCATACCTCATCCATAAAACAACAGGAGGACTACTTTACCATAAAAATTACCAATCTTTGCCTTCACCAAACGCTCCATAATACATGGATCTTAATCCCATCACTCAGCCCTATGGCTGAGTTCAACTTCCAAAATCCCTTTTCCTAGCATGTCCACCCTAAGGTATTGAAAATGCTTCACTCCCTCTTATCTTCACTAAAACTCACACTCCAACCTCCCTTTCTCCTCTAAATTTTATAGCTACACTGTTATTCACATTAACTCTCAACTCCCTCCTTTCAATCATTCTCCTAACAGACACCAGCTTCTGCAGTTTTTCACTTAAATATGCTTCCAGAGGCATGTCAACAGCAAACAACATCTGACTCACCTCACCATCAACAATGGACTATGCTGAAAGATATCAAAATTTGTTGGTGATATCAAGCTTAAACATCTGCATACGAGAGGATATTTACAGCATGGCCTACAGGAAGTGTTGGAGGGTCATGTGAGAAGTTGTTTAAGAGGGCTGAAGAAGGATCTGCCACTTTGGGAACTCTACAGCAGAGTTTTCAGGGTTTTGGAGTAAAGCCCCTGTGTACAACTCTAGCTTGTAAGCTAGGAAAGAAATTGGTTAACCACTTCTTAATTCTGTGGACTCAACAATAATAAGAGAATCATGCCAGTGACCAATGAGGTTAGGACATGTAATAGGGACACAGCCTTTGCAGGTAATTAGTGCTTCTGAGTAGTTCTGTCACACCACCCTCCAGAATACATTACAAATACACTTTTGTCCACCTGAAGCACGACTGCAGCATCTTCAGTTGTGTTTCCCCACTTCATTGATTCAACACTGTTCTTTCAACAGCTTTAAACAAGAACCACATGAATGAAGAACAAGTGAAAGAATTTACCTAAAAATACATGATAAATAAGAGATAGTCACTGGTAACTGGTCTAAGAATATAATATATCATCAAGTGCTCAGTCTTCCAAACCATTTTCCAATCCTTCAACCCATCACCTTATCTTATAATTTTTCATATCTTAGTGTCTTTGTAACAATTCTACCCTCCTATTCACCCTTGCTTGATTTCAACAGCAATATCATCTTTGAACATAACATAAATCCTTACCAGTTACATGAAATAGGGTACAGTGTATTCGAGGGAGGTATGTAAGGACAGGGATAGGAGGAAACTCTTTAGCCATGGCCATTCCCATGATGGGAGCTCTGGAAGGGAACAGGGCATCAGAGATATAGATGGATAGATAAATTTACATGAAATATCATTGTGTTATATGCCACTGAAACTAACAAATGATACATCATACATTACAGCACCTAATATCCCAGTCCTGTCATCTTTCTTGTTTGACCTTGGTGGTACTTCAGCCACCAGCCGGAACACTCTTATGACATTTGCCCCAGCAACAACTAGAGACTTGTCTCGATGACTGAAGAAGTTGCAGTACAAGGACAACTCCACACCCAAAGCCTGGTGGGTGATCTTGCATAAATTGTACATTGCTGGCTACGCACTCCAAAACCTGGAATATTTCACATCAGTATCTAAATACGTTCAAAACAAAATATCATTGAAACTTCAACATTCATTGCTTAAACATCCTTCTTCTAAGCTTCACTCATCAAATACATAGACTAATGAAATGCAAGAAAATCATAATTAGCAAACAATCATCCATCAAATCTTATCCTTCAACCATAAAAACATTATCAGTCATACAATTAACAGTAGGCTACTTACCATACCATAAAACCCTGGAATTGGACGAAATACACCTCTAGCAACAAATTAGTTCTGTCATTAAGATGCACACATTTAAAAAAGTTTCACAATACATCATGCACATTTTCTCAAGGCACTAGCAGATTTGAGCCCCCAGACCCTCATCTGCCTGTTCCTGCAGAGGGTTGGAGTGCCAGTGACCCACTAGCCACTGATCTTTTGACTCAAAACTTAAACTGAACAAATGATCTGGCAACAACAAAAACTAGTTAAGTTGCATCACACAACAGCAGATTAGCATTGTTCAGTGTGGTATTCCACCTCTGCCATTATCGTGCTTCATACTTCCCATAATTGCTGGCATAACTTTCCCACTGAAGTTAAATCTTTTCCAAAAAATTCACCCTCCACAATGTGTATCCTATCAAGGAAAGGGATTAGATGCTGACAACTGTGTATTGGGGTCAGTAATCTTTCCTCAAGCAACTTCCTTTGCATGTCTACAGCCTAGTCGGAATTTCAGGCCAAAATCATAGTGCAAACCAAATTAATTGTTACAGTGGCACATATTCTCAAATGCCGATGACATTTCAAAATCATATATTCTTTATCTATTTATTTATTATACTTTGTCGCTGTCTCCCTGCGTTAGCGAGGGAGCGCAAGGAAATAGACGAAAGAATGGCTTAACCCACCCACATACACGTATATACATACACGTCCACACACGCATATATATATACCTATACATCTCAACGTATACATATATATATACACACACAGACATATACATATATACACATGTACATAATTCATAGTCTGCCCTTTTTCATTCCCGTCGCCACCCCGCCACACATGAAATGAAAATCCCCTCCCCCCAAATATGCGCGAGGTAGTGCTAGGAAAGACAACGAAGGCCACATTCGTTCACACTCAGTCTCTAGCTGTCATGTATAATGAACCGAAACCACAGCTCCCTTTCCACATCCAGGCCCCACATAACTTTCCATGGTTTACCCTTGACGCTTCACATGCCCTGGTTCAATCCAGTGACAGCACATCGACCCCGGTATACCACATTGTTCCAATTCACTCTATTCCTTGCACACCTTTCATCCTCCTGCATGTTCAGGCCCTGATCACTCAAAATCTTTTACACTCCATCTTTCCACCTCCAATTTGGTCTCCCACTTCTCGTTCCCTCCACCTCTGACACATATAACCTCTTTGTCAATCTTTCCTCACTCATTCTCTCCATGAGACCAAACCATTTCAAATACCCTCTTCTGCTCTCTCAACCACACTCTTTTCATTACCACACACCTCTCTTACCCTTTCATTACTTACTCGATCAAACCACCTCACACCACATATTGTCCTCAAACATCTTATTTCCAGCACATCCACCCTCCTCCACACACAACTCTATCTATAGCCTAAGCCTCGCAACCATATAACATTGTTGGAACCACTTATCCTTCAAACATACCCATTTTTGCTTTCCAAGATAATGTTCTCGACTTCCGCACATTCTTCAACGCTCCCAGAACTTTCGCCCCCTCCCCCACCCTATGATTCATTTCCGCTTCCATGGTTCCATCCACAGCCAAATCCACTCCCAGATATCTAAAGCACTTCACTTCCTCCAGTTTTTCTCCATTCAAACTTACCTCCCAATCGACTTGTCCCTCAACCCTACTGTACCTAATGACCTTGCTCTTATTCACATTTACTCTCAGCTTTCTTCTTTCAAATACTTTACCAAACTCAAGTCACCAGCTTCAGCAGTTTCTCACCCAAATCAGCCACCAGTGTTGTATCATCAGCAAACAACAACTGACTCACTTCCCAAGCTCTCTCATCCACAACAGACTGCATACTTGCCCCTCTTTCCAACCAAAACTCTAGCATTCACCTCCGTAACAGCCCCATCCATAAACAAATTAAAGCAATAGGGTTTTATATATTTTATTTATTTATTTATTTTGCTTTGTCGCTGTCTCCCACATTAGCGAGGTAGCGCAAGGAAACAGACAAAAGAATGGCCCAACCCACCCAAATACACATGTATATACGTAAACGTCCACACACGCAAATATACATACCTATACATCTCAATGTACACGTATATATACACAAACAGACATATACATATATACACAAGCACATAATTCATACTGTCTGCCTTTATTTATTCCCATTGCCACCTCGCCACACATGGAATAACAACCCCCTCCCCCTCATGTGTGCGAGGTAGCGCTAGGAAAAGACAACAAAGGCCCCATTCGTTCACACTCAGTCTCTAGCTGTCATGTAAAAATGCACCGAAACCACAGCCCCCTTTCCACATCCAGGCCCAACAGAACTTTCCATGGTTTACCCCAGACACTTCACATGCCCTGGTTCAATCCATTGACAACACGTAGAACCCGGTATACCACATCGTTCCAATTCACTCTATTCCTTGCACGCCTTTCACCCTCCTGCATGTTCAGGCCCCGATCACTCAAAATCTTTTTCACTCAATCTTTCCACCTCCAATTTGGTCTCCCACTTCTCCTCGTTCCATCCACCTCTGACACATATATCCTCTTGGTCAATCTTTCCTCACTCATTCTCTCCATGTGACCAAACCATTTCTGCTCTCTCAACCACACTCTTTTTATTTCCACCCATCTCTCTTACCCCTACATTACTTACTCGATCAAACCACCTCACACCACATATTGTCCTCAAACATCTCATTTCCAGCACATCCACCCTCCTGTGCACAACTCTATCCATAGCCCACGCCTCGCAACCATACAACATTGTTGGAACCACTATTCCTTCAAACATACCCATTTTTGCTTTCCGAGATAATGTTCTTAACTTCCAAACATTCTTCAAGGCTCCCAGAATTTTCGCCCCCTCCCCCACCCTATATTTATTTTTTATCTTTTTTTTTTCCAAAGGAAGGAACAGAGAGGGGGGCCAGGTGAGGATATTCCCTCTAAGGCCCAGTCCTCTGTTGATAACGCTACCTCGCTAATGCGGGAAATGGCGAATAGTACGAAAGAAAGAAAGATATATATGGGGATAGGGGAGAAAGAATACTTCCCACGTATTCCCTGCGTGTCGTAGAAGGCGACTAAAAGGGGAGGGAGCGGGGGGCTGGAAATCCTCCCCTCTCATTTTTTTTTTGATTTTCCAAAAGAAGGAACAGAGAACGAGGCCAGGTGAGGATATTCCCTCAGAGGCCCAGTCCTCTGTTCTTAACGCTACCTTGCTAACGCGGGAAATGGCGAATAGTATGAAAGAAAAAGAAAAGATACTTTTATTATTTCATTATACCTAATTGCTGTTTCCCACATCAGCGAGGTAGCACAAGGAAACCAATGAAGAATGGTCCATCCATTCGTATACACAAATATATACATAAACGCCCATACACGCACATATACATATATACATACACAGACATATACAAATATACACATATACACATGGAGAAGGCATATGATAGAGTTGATAGAGATGCTCTGTGGAAGGTATTAAGAATATATGGTGTGGGAGGAAAGTTGTTAGAAGCAGTGAAAAGTTTTTATCGAGGATGTAAGGCATGTGTACGTGTAGGAAGAGAGGAAAGTGATTGGTTCTCAGTGAATGTAGGTTTGCGGCAGGGGTGTGTGATGTCTCCATGGTTGTTTAATTTGTTTATGGATGGGGTTGTTAGGGAGGTAAATGCAAGAGTTTTGGAAAGAGGGGCAAGTATGAAGTCTGTTGGGGATGAGAGAGCTTGGGAAGTGAGTCAGTTGTTGTTCGCTGATGATACAGCGCTGGTGGCTGATTCATGTGAGAAACTGCAAAAGCTGGTGACTGAGTTTGGTAAAGTGTGTGGAAGAAGAAAGTTAAGAGTAAATGTGAATAAGAGCAAGGTTATTAGGTACAGTAGGGTTGAGGGTCAAGTCAATTGGGAGGTGAGTTTGAATGGAGAAAAACTGGAGGAAGTGAAGTGTTTTAGATATCTGGGAGTGGATCTGGCAGCGGATGGAACCATGGAAGCGGAAGTAAATCATAGGGTGGGGGAGGGGGCGAAAATTCTGGGGGCCTTGAAGAATGTGTGGAAGTCGAGAACATTATCTCGGAAAGCAAAAATGGGTATGTTTGAAGGAATAGTGGTTCCAACAATGTTGTATGGTTGCGAGGCGTGGGCTATGGATAGAGTTGTGCGCAGGAGGATGGATGTGCTGGAAATGAGATGTTTGAGGACAATGTGTGGTGTGAGGTGGTTTGATCGAGTAAGTAACGTAAGGGTAAGAGAGATGTGTGGAAATAAAAAGAGCGTGGTTGAGAGAGCAGAAGAGGGTGTTTTGAAGTGGTTTGGGCACATGGAGAGAATGAGTGAGGAAAGATTGACCAAGAGGATATATGTGTCGGAGGTGGAGGGAACGAGGAGAAGAGGGAGACCAAATTGGAGGTGGAAAGATGGAGTGAAAAAGATTTTGTGTGATCAGGGCCTGAACATGCAGGAGGGTGAAAGGAGGGCAAGGAATAGAGTGAATTGGAGCGATGTGGTAAACCGGGGTTGACGTGCTGTCAGTGGATTGAATCAAGGCATGTGAAGCGTCTGGGGTAAACCATGGAAAGCTGTGTAGGTATGTATATTTGCGTGTGTGGACGTATGTATATACATGTGTATGGGGGGGGGGTTTGGGCCATTTCTTTCGTCTGTTTCCTTGCGCTACCTCGCAAACGCGGGAGACAGCGACAAAGTATAATAAAATATAAAAATATAAATAGATATTCATGCTTGCTTGCCTTCACCCATCCCTGCTGCTACCCCTGCCATGCAGGAAATAGCATCGCTACTCCTCTGCTTCAACAATGTAGCGCCAGGAAAACAGACAAAAAAGGCCACATTCGTTCACATTCAATCTCTAGCTGTCATGTGTAATGCATCAAAACCACAGCTCCCTATCCACATCCAGGCCTCACAGACCTTTCCATGGTTTACCCAAGATGCTTTCCATGCTATGGCTCAGTCCATTGACAGCACGTCAACCCCAGTATACCACATCGTTGCACTTCACTCTATTCCCTGCATGCCTCTCATCCTCCTGTATTTTCAGGCCCCAATCACCCAAAATCTTTTTCACTTCATCCTTCCACCTCCAATTTGGGTTGCCCACTTCTTGTTCCCTTCACCTCTGATACATATATCCTCTTTGTCAATCTTTCCTCATTCATTCTCTCCATATGTCCAAACCATTTCAAAACACCCTGTTCTACTCTCTCAACCACACTCGTTTTATTTCCACACATCTCTCTTACCCTTCCATCACTTACTTGACCAAACCACCTCACACCACATACTGTCCTCAAACATTTCATTTCCAACACATCCACCCTCCTTCATACAACCCTATCTAAAGCCCATGCATCACAACCATATAACAGTGTTGGAACTACTATTCCTTCAAACATACCCATTTTTGGTCTCTGAGATAAAATTCTCTTCTTCCACACATTCTTCATCATTTCCAGAACCTTCGCCCCCTCCCTCACCCTGTGACTCACTCCACTTCCATAGTTTCATCCGCTGCTAAGTTCACTCCCAGATATCTAAAAGGCACTACACATGCATAGTGCCTTTATACAAAGGCAAAGGGGATAAAGGTGAGTGTTCAAACTACAGAGTATTCCTGGGAAATTATATAGAAGGGTATTGATCAAGAGGGTGAACACATGGACAAAGCATCAGATTGGAGAAGAGCAGTGTGGTTTCAGAAGTGGTAGAGGATGTGTGGATCAGGTGTACGCTTTGAAGAATGTATGTGTGAAACATTTAGAAAAACCGATGGATTTGTATGAAGCATTTATAGATCTGGAGAAGGCATATGATAGGGTTGATGGAGATGCTTTGTGGAAGATTTTAAGAATAAATGGTGTGGGAGGTAAGCTGCTAGAAGCAATGAAAAGTTTTTACCAAGAATGTAAGACAAGTGTACGAGTAGGAAGAGAGGAGAGTGACTGGTTCCCACTGAAAATCAGTTTGTGGCAGAGGTGTGTGATGTCCCCATGATTGTTATATTTGTTTATGGATGGGGGTGGCCAGGGAGGTGAATGCAAGAGATTTGGAAAAAGGGGCAAGTATGCAGTCTGTTGTGGATGAGAGGGCTTGGAAAGTGAGTCAGTTGTTGTTCACCGATGACACAGCTCTAGTGGCTGATTCGGGTGAGAAACAGCAGAGGTTGGTGACTGAGTTTGGAAAAGCGCGTGAAAAGAGAAAGTTGAGAGCAAATGTGAATAAGAGCATGGTTATTAGGCTCAGTAAGGCTGAGGGACAAGTTAATTGGGAGGTAAGTCTGAATGGAGAAAAATTGGAGGAAGTGAAATGTTTCAGATATAAGGGATAGGACTTAGCAGCAAATGGAACCATGGGAGCAGAAGTGAATCACAGGGTGGGGGAGGGGGCAAAGGTTCTGGGAGCAATGAAGAATGTGTGGAAGGAGAGAACATTATCTCGGAGCAAAAATGGGTATGTTTGAAGGAACAGTAGTTCAAACATTGTTATATGGTTGCGAGGCACTGGCTATAGATAGGGTTGTATGGAGGAAGGTGGATGTATTGGAAATGAAATGTTTGAGATCAATATGTGGTGTGAGGTGGTTTGATCGAGAAAGTAATGTAAGGGTAAGAGAGATGTGAGGAAATAAAAAGAGCATGGTTGAGGGAGCAGATGAGGGTGTGTTGAAATGGTTTGGACATATGGGGAGAATGAGTGAGGAAAGATTGACAAAGAGGATATACGTGTCAGAGGTGAAGGGAACAAGGAGAAGTGGGAGACCCAAATTGGAGGTGAAAGGATGGAGTGAAAAAGATTTTGAGCGATCGGGGCCTGATCATACAGGAGGGTGAGAGGCATGCGAGTAATACAGTGAATTGCTACGATGTGGTATACAGGGGTTGATGGGCTGCCAATGGACTGAGTCATGTCGGTTTGTGGCAGGCGTGCATGATGTCTCCAAGGTTATTAATTTGTTTATGGATGGGGTTGTTAGGGAGGTGAATGCAAGAGTTTTGGAGAGAGGGGCAAGTATGCAGTCTGTTGTTGATGAGAGGGCTTGGAAGTGAGTCAGCTGTTGTTTGCTAATGATACAACGCTTGTGGCTGATTCGAGTGAGAAACTGCAAAAGCTGGTGACTGAGTTTGGAAAGGTGTGTGAAAGAAAGCCGAGAGTAAATGTGAATAAGAAAAAGGTTATTAGGTACAGTAGGGTTGAAGGACAAGTCAGTTGGGAGGTAAGTTTGAATGGAGAAAAGCTGGAGGAAGCGAAATGTTTTAGATATCTGGGAGTGGATTTGGCAGCGGATGGAAACATGGAAGCGGAAGTGGATCATAGGGTGGGGGAGGGGGCGAAAATTCTGGGAGCCTTGAAGAATGTGTGGAAGTCGAGAGCATTATCTCGGAAAGCAAAAATGGGTATGTTTGAAGGAATAGTGGTTCCAACAATGTTGTATGGTTGCGAGGCGTGGACTATGGATAGAGTTGTGCGCAGGAGGATGGATGTGCTGGAAATGAGATGTTTGAGGACAATGTGTGGTGTGAGGTGGTTTGATCGAGTAAGTAACGTAAGGGTAAGAGAGATGTGTGGAAATAAAAAGAGCGTGGTTGAGAGAGCAGAAGAGGGTGTTTTGAAATGGTTTGGTTACATGGAGAGAATGAGTGAGGAAAGATTGACCAAGAGGATATATGTGTCAGAGGTGGAGGGAACGAGGAGAAGAGGGAGACCAAATTGGAGGTGGAAAGATGGAGTGAAAAAGATTTTGTGTGATCGGGGCCTGAACATGCAGGAGGGTGAAAGGAGGGCAAGGAATAGAGTGAATTGGAGCGATGTGGTATACCGGGGTTGACGTGCTGTCAGTGGATTGAATCAAGGCATGTGAAGCGTCTGGGGTAAACCATGGAAAGCTGTGTAGGTATGTATATTTGCGTGTGTGGACGTATGTATATACATGTGTATGGGGGTGGGTTGGGCCATTTCTTTCGTCTGTTTCCTTGCGCTACCTCACAAACGCGGGAGACAGCGGAAAAAAAAAAAAAAAATATATATATATATATATATATATATATATATATATATATTAAAAGAAAATAGGCATTTCTATACCTTACAGGCAAGTTTTCTTATTGTATGAAAGCTTCATAAGGTTCATCTAACGATAGATATAAACCTAATAATCTCTAGAAAATAAAATTGGAACCGGATATTTTTGTCAGCTGTCCAGGGACAATCATTCTTCTATCATCCTAACGCATGATGGGCGAACATTAGAGATTAACCAGTACACTGTTGGCATCCCTCCTGTTCATTCACTGGTTGCTAGATTTAAACAAAACTTTCAAATGCATTACTTACACTCAACTGTTCAAGCATTTTAACAACTACAATTTCTCTATAATCCAAGGTCTTGCTCCTCCCCCATAGGAAATCTTAAAATCAATACAGTAATATATGCTACACCTACACTCACATACTCTACATCAATTTGAATACTAGCGTCCATGTTTTTCAATTTTCACTAAACATAATGCTTAAATTCATGCATAGCAACTGAAACCGTTTGTAATTTCTATAAATTACAGAATCAAATCACTATATCCAACAGTATTAGTGATATGCATCGTAATGACGTTATGTACTAATACCAGCAGCATTGGGCACAATACCAGCCACCTGTGCCCACATACATAGAACATCTGTAATGTTCTGGGCTACTTCTAGCTACTGTTCATGTAAATCATTAAAATATGATACTTCTAACGTCCTTCTCTTTTCTATACATCACAAATACTGTCACTACAAGTAAAATATAGGTTATAATACCTTCATGTAAATACCCCGGACGATTTCCTATGTTTCACAGCAAGAATCCTTTATATACATTAACTCCGATCCTTTAATCTTGCCCACATAAATGTTATTCTCGTCGTAGTTTAAGAATAATCCGGGAATTAACTGGGATATTTATTTGTTGTACACAAGTCACAATAAGACACCTCACACGCCGCATCCTTCACTGTAAACACGACCCTCCTACACCAGGCTCACAAAATATTGCAATTATCTAATGATTTTTCCTAACTCTATTTCCCAATTAAAATCTAAATCATTAATAATTCTATTACAAAAATCTAAGAATCTAAAGCAAAAACATATTACAATTATTCAAGACTTATTTTCCTAAGTCAATTTCATGATACTGAAATAACAACATAGAAAATGGTAATCTATAATTTAGGACAACCTACAAAATGTTAAGCGAATTTCCGAAGAGGAATTTAAGAAGATCCAAAAATATCAGTAACATCCCTAAAAGAGTAGTTCAACAAACTACAAAAAAATTATGAAACTGGAGGACCGGATATTTTGAAGCCAAAATTTTCAAGGCATTTTCAGAACAGTTAGATGTGTGAAAGTGTTGGTAAGTTGCCTATGCAACATAATACAATCATGGCAAATACCAAATGAATGGAGGACATGAAAAATAAACATGATACCCACAGTAAAGAGGCCAAGGACGAATGAAATAGTCTCCTACAAAATATTTGTCAGGTGAGACTGGAAAACTAACAGAAAATCGTACATATCTATAAACTATGAGGCTTAAGAAACTCAAAGTGGTTTTACAGATGGAGGCCGCACAAAAATCATTATATTCATATTAAATCATTGCCTTAAGAGCAGCAATAAAATAAGAAAAATATTAACCGTAACGACAATACGTTTAAGTAAAGCTCTCGATTCTGCTGAAAAAAGGAAACCAAATCAGATAAGAGAATACAAAGTACATCCAAAACTGATAAACAGCTTTGAAAATATTAATGAGACACATTAATGACAAAAAGTACCACCCATATACTTCTCTTTTCTCGTTCATTAGCAACTTTACTTGGTCATTCCACCACTCCCTCACCTGCCCACATCGCACTTTCCGCATGCCACCAACTCTCGCACATGCCAGAAATGCTTCCCTAACAACACCCCCACTCCTCACCCACTGCCCAAGCTTAACCTTGAGCCATTCTACACTCAACTCCTCCTGATATTCCCCACACAAATCACTTTCCCAAGCTCGCTTACTCTCACCATCATGTAACCCATACTATTTCCTATTCTCCAATATCCTCCACAAATCAACACCCTCGCCTCCACCAGCTGCCCCTCTTAACACATTTACATACAAGAGTCTCTTGTGAACGCCTATCAATTATATGCAATCCATTAGTACCTACACATGACATCTACCTCACTCACCAACATATACTGTGTTTGTTCCTCTAGTCACACCAGATCTTGCCAATTACCAGGCCTTTTCCAGCACATAACTCCACAAGCTGTTCACCATTTCCATTCACCTTACTGAATACCCCATGCCCCTTAGTTATACCCCATCCCTCTAATTACATCCTCAACTTCCACATTACTCACCTCCACATTTAAACCTCCCATCACTACGACCTGGCCTCTTGCATCAGGACCTGGCATACTAATTCAGCTGCTCCCAGAGCACTCGCCTCTCTTCTTTCTTTCCTGACCAGGTGAATATTAACTAACTGTTACCCATCTCTAATAGTCACTCATCTCTCGTAGCCACCCATCTCTCGTAGCCACCCATCTCTCGTAATTTCCTTTTATTCTGACCCACATCAGACTGAACCTCACTTCCTTATATTTGTTCGAATTGTTGTGGTACCTGAGTATAATGTTGTGATGCCTGAGTATAATGTTGTGGTACCTGAGTATAATGTTGTGATGCCTGAGTATAATGTTGTGATGCCTGAGTATAATGTTGTGATGCCTGAGTATAATGTTGTGGTACCTGAGTATAATGTTGTGATGCCTGAGTATAATGTTGTGATGCCTGAGTATAATGTTGTGATGCCTGAGTATAATGTTGTGGTACCTGAGTATAATGTTGTGATGCCTGAGTATAATGTTGTGATGCCTGAGTATAATGTTGTGATGCCTGAGTATAATGTTGTGGTACCTGAGTATAATGTTGTGATGCCTGAGTATAATGTTGTGATGCCTGAGTATAATGTTGTGGTACCTGAGTATAATGTTGTGATGCCTGAGTATAATGTTGTGATGCCTGAGTATAATGTTGTGATGCCTGAGTATAATGTTGTGGTACCTGAGTATAATGTTGTGATGCCTGAGTATAATGTTGTGATGCCTGAGTATAATGTTGTGATGCCTGAGTATAATGTTGTGGTACCTGAGTATAATGTTGTGATGCCTGAGTATAATGTTGTGGTACCTGAGTATAATGTTGTGATGCCTGAGTATAATGTTGTGATGCCTGAGTATAATGTTGTAGTACCTGAGTATAATGTTGTGATGCCTGAGTATAATGTTGTGATGCCTGAGTATAATGTTGTGGTACCTGAGTATAATGTTGTGATGCCTGAGTATAATGTTGTGATGCCTGAGTATAATGTTGTGATGCCTGAGTATAATGTTGTGGTACTTGAGTATAATGTTGTGGTACCTGAGTGTAATGTTGTGATGCCTGAGTATAATGTTGTGATGCCTGAGTATAATGTTGTAGTACCTGAGTATAATGTTGTGATGCCTGAGTATAATGTGATGCCTGAGTATAATGTTGTGGTACCTGAGTATAATGTTGTGATGCCTGAGTATAATGTTGTGATGCCTGAGTATAATGTTGTGGTACTTGAGTATAATGTTGTGGTACCTGAGTATAATGTTGTGATGCCTGAGTATAATGTTGTGATGCCTGAGTATAATGTTGCGATGCCTGAGTATAATGTTGTGGTACTTGAGTATAATGTTGTGATGCCTGAGTATAATGTTGTGATGCCTGAGTATAATGTTGTGGTACCTGAGTATAATGTTGTGATGCCTGAGTATAATGTTGTGATGCCTGAGTATAATGTTGTGATGCCTGAGTATAATGTTGTGGTACTTGAGTATAATGTTGTGGTACCTGAGTATAATGTTGTGATGCCTGAGTATAATGTTGTGGTACTTGAGTATAATGTTGTGGTACTTGAGTATAATGTTGTGATGCCTGAGTATGATGTTGTGATGCCTGAGTATAATGTTGTGGTACTTGAGTATAATGTTGTAGTACCTGAGTATAATGTTGTGATGCCTGAGTATAATGTTGTGATGCCTGAGTATAATGTTGTGGTACTTGAGTATAATGTTGTGATGCCTGAGTATAATGTTGTGGTACTTGAGTATAATGTTGTAGTACCTGAGTATAATGTTGTGATGCCTGAGTATAATGTTGTGATGCCTGAGTATAATGTTGTGATGCCTGAGTATAACATTGTGATGCCTGAGTATAATGTTGTGATGCCTGAGTATAATGTTGTGGTACTTGAGTATAATGTTGTAGTACCTGAGTATAATGTTGTGATGCCTGAGTATAATGTTGTAGTACCTGAGTATAATGTTGTGATGCCTGAGTATAATGTTGTGATGCCTGAGTATAATGTTGTGATGCCTGAGTATAATGTTGTGATGCCTGAGTATAATGTTGTAGTACCTGAGTATAATGTTGTGATAACTGAGTATAATGTTGTGATGCCTGAGTATAATGTTGTGATGCCTGAGTATAATGTTGTAGTACCTGAGTATAATGTTGTGATGCCTGAGTATAATGTTGTGATGCCTGAGTATAATGTTGTGATGCCTGAGTATAATGTTGTGGTACTTGAGTATAATGTTGTGGTACCTGAGTATAATGTTGTGATGCCTGAGTATAATGTTGTGATGCCTGAGTATAATGTTGTGATGCCTGAGTATAATGTTGTGGTACTTGAGTATAATGTTGTGGTACCTGAGTATAATGTTGTGGTACCTGAGTATAATGTTGTGATGCCTGAGTATAATGTTGTGATGCCTGAGTATAATGTTGTGGTACTTGAGTATAATGTTGTAGTACCTGAGTATAATGTTGTGATGCCTGAGTATAATGTTGTGATGCCTGAGTATAATGTTGTGGTACTTGAGTATAATGTTGTGGTACCTGAGTATAATGTTGTGATGCCTGAGTATAATGTTGTGGTACTTGAGTATAATGTTGTGATGCCTGAGTATAATGTTGTGGTACTTGAGTATAATGTTGTGGTACTTGAGTATAATGTTGTGATGCCTGAGTATAATGTTGTGATGCCTGAGTATAATGTTGTGGTACCTGAGTATAATGTTGTGATGCCTGAGTATAATGTTGTGATGCCTGAGTATAATGTTGTGATGCCTGAGTATAATGTTGTGATGCCTGAGTATAATGTTGTAGTACCTGAGTATAATGTTGTGATGCCTGAGTATAATGTTGTGGTACTTGAGTATAATGAAGCTGGAAGGAAAGAAACGACCATATATAGCTATGCAAGCAAACGACCGTTGACCCAAACCCATGATACGAATGTACAAACAACACTTCATCATCACAACCTTATATATAATAACAAACACAACTCACTCTCGTCAAAAGTAAAAGACTTTAAAAAAAACTGCAAAGCAAAGAATCTGGTGTTGTGTGTCGTGAGGAATTCTTGAACACTTGTGTCGTGTGTGAGAGAGAGAGAGAGAGAGAGAGAGAGAGAGAGAGAGAGAGAGAGAGAGAGAGAGAGAGAGAGAGAGAGAGAGAGAGGTAACAGTGGAGGGAAACATAAAATGTATGATGTAGCATATGATGCCCTACTGTATGGTGCAGCATATGATGCCCTACTGTATGGTGCAGCATATGATGCCCTACTGTATGGTGCAGCATATGATGCCCTACTGTATGGTGCAGCATATGATGCCCTACTGTATGATGTAGCATATGATGCCCTACTGTATGGTGCAGCATATGATGCCCTACTGTATGGTGCAGCATATGATGCCCTACTGTATGGTGCAGCATATAATGCCCTACTGTATGGTGCAGCATATAATGCCCTATTGTATGGTGCAGCATATAATGCCCTACTGTATGGTGTAGCATATGATGCCCTACTGTATGGTGCAGCATATAATGCCCTACTGTATGGTGTAGCATATGATGCCCTACTGTATGGTGCAGCATATGATGCCCTACTGTATGGTGTAGCATATGATGCCCTACTGTATGGTGCAGCATATAATGCCCTACTGTATGGTGCAGCATATGATGCCCTACTGTATGGTGCAGCATATGATGCCCTACTGTATGATGCACCATATGATGCCCTACTGTATGGTGCAGCATATGATGCCCTACTGTATGGTGCAGCATATGATGCCCTACTGTATGATGTAGCGCCCCCCCTTTCCCTTCAACACGCCCGTATTCCTTGAACAACGTCAGATCTAAATCTGCTAAAGATTATTACATTAACTTTTGTAGAAATCTAGAAGTCAGAACAATTGGACTATAGTTGGTAGGGTTGGAGAGGTCGCCATTTTCGGATAGGCTGCACCAACGTATGTTTCTCAGGCAGCTACACAGACGAGCAAGCTCAGACGCATACACAGAAGCCCACTTCTCGATGGACCAACTGGTCTATACGTACGCCTCAGTCAGAGAAAACATAAAAACAA